>NC_037595.1:13063363-13349320 GCF_003073045.1 Pomacea canaliculata
GGACAGTCATATTATTTTGAATGCTAGGATGAGAAGAGGAAAGCCATTGCCTTACTATTTATTCAGAAGACATTAAAAAAAATCATACAGTCGCCTAGCTTCATGCCTTCAATGATCAGTCATAAAAAAACTTAAAAGCAAGCTTGTTATTAAGTCAGCCAAGCAGAGCAATGCAGATGCAGATAAAACTGTTTAAATAGTAATATTGAATGTGTAAAGCACATTTAGACTTGAAAACTGAGAGCCTGTGGAATTAGCAGGTTTCAAGAAAGCATGTCAAAACAAAGCATGGGTGGCAGTTTGGCTAAAAGCTAGAGTAACCAAGTTCAGTGTGCCAGCTTGTGGCATAAACTAATCATTTAAACTCAAGTCAGTTTCGACAACTTCTATCAGATGTTCTTACTAAGGGATTATTATGATTTTTTTATGCTTCTCTAATGATGTCTGTCATTACATAATTTCTGGATTATTTTCATAGTACTATAATGAAATTAAGCAGAGTATTGTTACATATACAGACTAGTTTCTGTTTCTATCAAAAGACAAAATCAGCTGGACTTCCAAACAGAGGAAGGAAAGCCTGGAAGCTTAGAAGTAATTAATGAAAATCAGTCTTAAACTAACAGCAGTCTTCTTCAAGCTGTACCTCAGTTTAAGAATTTGAATGCTAGTGTACTAGCATTTTGATGAACCAGGAAACACTAGATCCAATACTTGAATGTAGAAATAAAAGAAACCAATACCATAGAGAAGTTCACTCGATGCCTCAACATCCTGACAGGAGCATCTCGTGCGGTGGAACTAAATCTTGATGCTGAAAATGAAATCTTTTACTAGCTGATATCGTTTGTTTATTATATTTGTTTCAGTTCCTTTTACCAACATTGACCCAATGGAACAGCAGAACTTCTTCAACAATATGCCTACTGGTCCCAATGACCTCACCTACACGCGACCACCTATCCGCAACCGTGAGCTGCATTTAAATTTTAGATAAATGTATTTGCACATTTGAAAATAACTTGATGGAAAAGACATTTTTTAAAAATTCTTAACTGTGGAAGCTTAGATTGAGAGAATAAGAGCATTTAAAAAAATATAAGTGCATACTTTTTACTGCCGCCCTATACAGATCACTTGTCTTTCACTTGTGTATGTTATGTTATAGCATATTTGAAACAGTTGTAAAGACATTTTATTTGTAAGGCAACTAAAGAATAAAAATTATTGATTATTCCTGATCTATGTTTACCAGTTAGACTTGCTATATGCATGTACAATGACCTTTATGTGATGAGAAGTTGAAGATCTGATGAAAAAAAGCACTGTAAAAAATGTTATAGCATATGTATACAAGCTGGTTATCATTCTTAGTCATACCTAAAAATTTTCCTAGTTGTCATATGCTGACAGCTGGTGGGAAGCCAAAAAAATTACTGTTATCCATGTAAGTGGCTGATTAGAGAACTGTTTGCAATTTCTTGCTGTGATTATGTTATGCCTGCTTATTTGTAGTCTCACTTTAACTAAAGTTTATGTCCTTACTGCATATGTCTTCTGTAACATAATAATATTTATATGCTGTTATAATTTGTTAGGAACACCCCCTCCTCCATTGCCACCTCCACGTGCCCCTCCTATTCGTCAGTTGACTCGGCCTCCTCCACCAGTTCTAAACCGTATCAACTCTGAAGATCTTAGCCAAGTTGTGCCTGTGCCTTCCCCGGATCAGTCTCCAGCAGCAGGGTCTGGAGATTCAGAAGAGGGAGATAGCTGGAACTGCTCAGCTTGCACCTTCCGCAATCACCCAGCATTGAAGAAGTGTGAGATGTGCGAGATGCCACGAATGATGCCAGGTAGGAACTTCCAGCACCATCCTGAAGGCATGGTGGGTTCAGTCAGCATGCCACATCTGCACCGCCTTGGGAGCACACCGCTCCACCACAAAGGTGCAGGTGGGGAGGTGTGCTACTGCCACAACATGAACTGTCAGCAAAAGATGAATAAGCTGTGATGTGTTCTCTTTCATTTATTTTTACCCTTCCTTTCCTTCTGCCTTTGAATATTATTGGTGAGAGGCTTTGGATTGATTCTTTCATTTCCCTTCCGTGGCAGAATATCTTCTTCCTTATCCTTGTCATTGTCCGTAAAACTGTACCTTTGCAGTGATCTGATATGGCCGGACCATGTGGCAGAGGCAACTTTTGTTGTGATGGGGGGTTTGGGGGGTAATTTTTGCTGACCTGTGGTTGGGAAATAATGTAGAACTAACTGCCTTGTGTTGATGATACTGAGGTGGTATTTTCGTTTCCGTTGAATTCTGTAATGACAGAAACACCAATAATCATGTTTCTTCTTACATTTGATACCAGTGTGATCAGATTGTTAGTTTTAACCATACTGTGGTGCTTATGCAGGCAGGTTACCGTTTCCGGATGAAGATGTAGATTGGGGTATGCTGCAGTGTACAAACGGAATTTCCTAAAATAGTGTCAGAGTAGCTGTTTGAATTGGAAGATAGTATGCCGCAAGAAAGTAAGACAATAAAAAAAATCTTATAAAAGTTTGAATGTAGATGACAAATGTTTTTCTATGACCACGGCCAGTAAGTTATGTTCTAAGAGGATGTATTTTTGATGACAGATTAGGTGATTTAAATGAACATAACCTTGTCCCAGTTTTGTGGTCTCAGACTGTTGTTATGTTCAATCAATTAACTTGAAGTTAACAGAATATGGCTTCCCACTTTTATTTAGCCACAGGATGTATGCAAGCACAGACTGCATACAAAATCGTGGGCTGGTAATAGATTGTGGTTGCAAATTACCACATGTCTGTAATCCTTCCATTGCAGTTCACACCCATGAATGAGAACATCTTCATAGCTCTAAAGCTAAATTGTGTTGATACACCCATATTGCGTGAGCTGATAATTCAGAAAGTGATCACTGACTACTACCTACTGATAGAATGTTTTGTGATCTGTAAATTTGATTTTACAAACTTCTTATGTGGCTTAGGAGTTCTGTATATACCTAATGTTAAAATTGTGGGAATTTACCAGAGAAATTTCATAGTCTTTCTACCACTCCCAACCAACTATTTAGTAAAAGTTTTATATCTAATGATGTTATAGAACTATGTTTTCACCTCTAAGAAAACAGGGATTTTGATTCTGAAATAAGAAAGTTCTACTGATTATGAATTCAGTCATTCTCACCTGTCATAATTTTGCTAGAAGTAGATTATATATTTCAGTTAGCATTACTTTTTAACCATCATCCTGAGAACAAGTAACTTACGATCTACTCCGGAGAAAACTGTGAACTAAGCAGGTTTTCTTGTCAAGAATTCCTTGAATGTGGTCTTGCAATATTTAATCTTCAAATGCTTGTAATAAGGATCTGTTTTTGCCACAAATGTAGAAGAAATGTCTTTATTGGCATGCAGTTTTATTGCTTGCATAACTTGCAGTGTTGTAGTTAGCAATGAATAGAAAATCACAGGATCCATTTCAAAGTATAGGAGCTGTCTCTTGTCTTTCACATATCTCAGTAGGTAAAGCATATGTTTAATTAGATTACCAGGCACCAGATATATATGTGAAATATTTTTTGTGGCTATAATAGCAGTGGTGGGTCAGCCTACAGCCTAAACTTGCTATTTACTTGATTCATAAAACAACAGACATAGTGCCATTTAGAAAAGCCAGTGGTAGACGAGACGGGAAGACTTGGAGAGTTATTTTTTAAAGTGATTTTAGGACAGGCAGGCTATACAAATCACATTTTTAAGAGGCAGTATCTTTGAGACATGTTGAGGTCAAGATAATTGTTGAAAACATGCTCTAGTCATGTACCCTTTCATCTTAGAGTAAAAAAAAGTCCAAGATGAAAGTATGTGGAAAGTCTGACTGTTGAACAGTTATTCGAAAACAAATTACTGCTAAGATCACCAGGTAATTACCGCTAAGATCATTTAATACAGTATCCTCACTGCTACCTCTTCACTCCCTTTTTTAAAAAAAATGTCACATTTATACAAACTTTTTTTTTTTTATATTAAGATTTGCAAAAATTTATCTATATCAGGTTGTGACTGAGAGGGGTCTTAACTTGGCAGTTGACCAGTCTGCTTTCATAGAAGTAAATATGATTTCGAACACCCGTAAATTCAAGTTGAAAAAAAAGCTCTTACAACCATATCATAGAAATTCCTTTTCACTTTCATTTACATGCTTGCTTATTCTGCTGTAGTTTTTCTTGATTGAAGATTTATTGAGAATTAACTCTCCAGGTGAGCACAAAGGATCAATACATGAGTTTGGTGGTAGACATTGATTTTAAAATGAACCAGGTGTATTTTTTTAACAATGATTTTTGCTGATAATCACAATAGAGCACAAACAATTGGTCACAGGAATCTTATTTTTATAAACATGCAACCTTTTTTATCACAATCATCAGTATTAAAATGAATAAATTCTTCTGACTGTAATGCTTTGATTACGAAACAAGATTGGCATGCTTGTAGGACACCAGGAACCTCTACTTTTAATATTCAGCTAAGGTAAGATGGCCATGTGACCCAGCATGACACCTTATTGAAGACTACCCTTCAAGGCATTTTGGAGGGTAGTCGGCACTGTGGTGGCCAGAGAAAGAACTGGCTAACAAACATAAAAGACTAGACTGGTCGTCTTGTACAGGACCTGCTCACTATCGCCCAAAATAGGCAAGAGTGGCGGCCCTGTCAGTTTCCGTGTCTATCCATGTGCTCCCCAAAAGACAGGTGCTGGTCAAGGGACAACTGACTGAATGCCTTGATGGGATGATGTAGTCCTGAGTGGGCAGAAATGGTCATAGTTGATTTGGCTAAGGCATGTGGTCAGTGTGGTTTTGGGTCAAAATAACCAGTCACCCAATGAACAAGCTTTCTCATTCTATATGTACTCAGTTTATTTTATGTTCTTTCCATAGAAGGTCATATTACAGGACATAAACAGTATTAAAACATTTTGAAATGTGTGTAATTTTTATGATCACGTGACTTTTGCACACAAAAAAAAGTCATAATAAAGCACAGCTGTAGGTTGTAAGTCACATTGGAGAGATAGGTATAATAGAGATAATGCTTATGTAGCGAAATACTTCAGTGAAAAAATTCTGGCTTGTATCTAAGGAGTAGTTATACTACAAAAAGTCTTTAGAAGTGGATTTTACTGTATAAGTAATTACATAAAAGTCATGATTTTCTTCCCATACAACGTTCAGATGATACATCATCTTAGTGCAACATACATTATTTATTTTGTAAAGATAATATTAAATCCTATAGACTTAATGGTAACAGAATGCACAGTCTAGACTTGTGGGGCAATGAAGATCAACTGTTGTCTTATTTTTTTCCTTTATTACTTTTAGACTGGAAAAAAAAAATTTAAGGCTGAGACCAAGGCTTAAGTTTTAATTATTTATAGTTCAGAGTTTCTTGTTCAACCACTGAATAAATGTGGTTGTTGGACTATAAATAATCAGCTGAACTGTACTGTTAAGTAATGCTTTTAATAACAGCATTAACAAGAAAAGAGAAAAATATATGATGTTCATATAATTTTAATGACATACTTGATTTTATATGGTGAACATTTTAACTTTGAAGTAATTGAACCAGTAAGTTACAGCTGGAACTTGTAAGGGTTGCGAAATCAAGATGGCCTTACCTTTCCCTTGCTGAGACATCTTGGTTATCTTGTCTTTGGGTAAAAATATGAAATACAGGAAGGGTTAAGAAGAAACCTTATTCGCCAGTTTATATTGGTCAGAATGGTGGTGAAGTGTGGGGGCAAAATAGAAAATATATCAGTATCGTTAGTAAGGATTGAGGTTGAAAGACAAATAGGACTTGAAATCTTAGGAGCTTTTTCTCCACTTGATTCTGTGATTTCAATGTAAATTTTTTTAACTTCTTTGGTAAGATCCAGTAGATAGAGGTTTAGGCTGTCAGGACCCGTCAGTAGCCTTGACAATCGTGATAAACTGACATGTTCTGCTGTTGCACATGATTACTGAAAGTATGTGATTAATTTCTCAATAAAATCTGAAGGAACTTCAAATAATGTTTTGGCTTGGGGTTTTACCTTTTCTGTCACCTGTTGTGAGTGCCTTCACTCTGCATTATTTGCCATTATACAGTGAAAATGTTGCATAAAAACATAGCTAATTACAGAGATCAGATGAAATTTGTAAATGGCTGTTTGCAGGTTGTGTTGTGTGTGTATGTGTTGGATTCAGAAGGCTTGGTCATCATTAGTGTTTTTTTTTCTAATTTTTTATCTGGCATTAAGAAAAATTGCTGCCATGCCTTTTCCCCCCCTTGGCTGCCACCGCCCACCATCACCAACTGTTTTTTCCCTCTTTCATTTGGCCATTTCTTTAACTCAACAACACTAGGTTCCCTAAAAAATGTAAAAGCACTTGTTGAAGCAGTATTGCTTGCTTGTACTCCAGATATTGATTTTTCAATGGCCAAAATGTTACAGAATACATAATCCCAATTGGCATGTCTATATATATAAAGACATGAGCTTACTCATAAAGGTGTGCATTTAAGATTTTAGATTGTTTGCATGTATTTTTGTGCTAACTTTTGTATATTCGCAATAAGCATGGAATGTTGGGGGATGTGGGGGATGCATGATATAAGGTAAACTTCATTTGTGAGGACTCTAGAGGCTAGCTGCCAGTGTGATTTAGCAAATGCATGTGATCAATCATCGACTGCACATTCCTGGGTGCACACACTTATGATGAATATATGATTAATTAGGTAAGTCTTAGACCTGCGTTATGGCCATATTCAAACAAAGTAGCAACTGGCTGAAACATGTTTGAGAGTTTTTCCCTAAAAGTTCAATAGAAAATAAGAATTCTACTAAAGATATATGGTTCTAGGCATGATCTAAGCTGCAGTTTGCTACGCAAAGTGAGATATAAGAAAAGAACACAGATATTACATGTGTCTTAACATATGTTGATAGAGCAGAAAGTTACAGTGCTGTAAACAGTAGTATCCATCAACCAGACTGTATTTATATATATATTTTTTGCACTTTCATGCTTCTAACTTCTAAGCATTAGATCGAAAGAATAAGGACCTGGGATATATCAGCTGCACCATTGTATATCAGCATTTTCTATTACTCTTTCTTTGCTTTTGTTGTTGTGCTGATTTTACCTCCTTTGACTTGAGCACCTATTATTCATCCTGTGCATGTGACTGAATGAATTGTGACACACATATGACAGTATGTATGAAAAGGGAGGGAATGAAGGTACCTACTACTTATGGTGCCTGTGCGACCCATTTCACCTGACTATTCTTCTGCTTCCCTTGCTAGAATCACTGTTAAGTTTGGTACCATTTTCATTTGTTTATGTTCTTTTTTTGTTTTTTTTTTCCCCAGGATCATGAGAGTTTGCTGGGGTTGGTTTTGGCAGTGTGCTGCCATGGTTTACACCCCAGGATTAATTGTCGCCATCTTCATTTGATGCCAGTTGCTGTTGGTCCCTTGCCCCGCCATCACTTCATCGTCTTTCATCCACCATCAGTGGAGACACTTGTGCATGAACAATTTCCATTGGTGTTGCTTTTTGTTTTCCAGTAGAATAGATATGCTGAATGGGTTTATCCCTTTGTTCGCTGAATGCTGTAATCATCTCACAAAATAATCTATTTTTGCATCAGTGCAGGAAGTGCACTTGTGAATTTGGGAATATGCACCATCAGATGCATTTTTTTGTTTACAATGTGTGCCTGACGTGCAAATGTACCCTTGTATGAAAACTAGAGTGTTTGGGTCAGAGGGATAGGATGCACATATGTGCATATGCAATATTAACAAGAAAATGCTTTTATGAATTACTGCACTAGCAGCTGTATACAATTTGGTAATTTGTGTGTGTGTGTGTGAGTGGGGGGGATATGTTTTATTGCTATAATTGCAGAAAGTTAAACCATGTCACGAGAAATTGGGCCTGCAGTGCATCTTGGATTTTTATTTGATGAACTGAACATGTAACAATTTGCATAATCCCTTACTTTCTGGACTGTAATGGAGGTACATTGATGAATGTGGAAAAACTTAACAGTTAAATAGATGGTCATTTTTACATTTGTATTACAAGCTTTGGAGGAAACTGAAGGCGTGTCCAGCTCTAAGCAAGCTAGTAAAGATTATAGCATCCCACTTTTGACAGGAGTGCTCATTCACTCCAGCCCTTCCTTTTGAAGAAATGGGTTCCTTCTCCTGTCTTTAGTTACTTTTTCTTCCTTTGCCTGCTCACTTCCTCAAGACCCTGCTAATAAGGAGCTAGTGTCATGGCCTAGTCTGCATGTGCCTAGACCTAGAACTAAATAACAGTTCATTGGGGTCTGGAGTGTGCTACTATAAGGCTGTTTTAAAAGATATATCAAGTGAAATAGCAACATAATACAGATAACCATTACAACTCAAATTTTGAAGTTGCAAACAATTGTTTTCTTACAATCTCTTGTAAAACAGCTCTGGGACAGTACAAGGAGACTGTCATGTTTTGTTTAATGGCGGTATTTATCCAATCTGGCAATAGAGTAGAATTGTCAAATGGTAACATTATGAATCCTCCATATAATTTGGAACCCAACCAATGTGGGGATTTGCTGAGTGAAGTGGAGAAGACTTGCACGACAAAGGGTGTCTTTTTTGTTATATAGTACCTCCTCCTACAGCATTGTTTTTCTCCCAGAAATGAGTATGGTGGCTTGGTTGCCTCTGAGAATCAGCTGCATTTTAGGTACAATTTTTAAAGAAAAACTTTTAACAGAAACAGTTTAGAACATCAGTTTCTATCATTTGAAGCCCAATTGTCTATTTCACTTTTTCCTTTAAAGGACGGAACGAACAATGATGATTTGAATGGCTCATATAATAATGGTATATTAATGTGGTTTTGTTCCAAAAAATCCTGTATAGCACTTCTGTCTATATTTTAGTACTCTGTGTTGAAAAGTTGAAAGCATGAACCTTACTTGACGTTCTCCCATTTGTAGAAGAGGAAGAAGTAGTGGCAGAGGAGTGCAAGAAGGCTACGGCTAGGAAGCTGATAATTTGGCTGTGACTGATAATTGTACTTTCCACCATGGCTAATAATACCCTTAGAAACAACAGAAACAAAAAAAAAAAAACATCGCTGTGATCATCCCTGCTGGTCAGGAATGTCTATCTCAATTAATAAGGACTGTGAGAGGTGTCTGGGAAGGGGGAAAGTGGAGTGACCTGCTTGACAGGTTTTAGCTGGTTGTCCAAGTGGGCATTGTGGCAAGCAAAAATGATAACTTTCTACAGATACTACTCAACAAGGAAAAAAACAAAATTACTTGCACATTCATATCTGCTTCCTCTTCATAGAGTTTGGGTTTGTGCCTAACAGAGCTAATACTGCAGGCATGTCTCTGTTGAGCTATTTAGATCAGCCTGTCTTGCCAATATCACCTGTACATGATACTGTCAACAAAATGAGCGATGATTTTATTTTGTACAGTTGGCATGTACAATCATATTTTTACAATCAAACGCTCTTCTTATCTACTTAACTATTTTTTTAAACAATCGTATATAATACATATGCACATCCAGTTCAAGAATTGCAGAAGTATCCTCAGAATGCAGAGCTGTAAAACCAATTTTCAAATATTTTTTTTTAAAGATTTGAATATGTTAATATAAAAAATAATGGCTGTTTAATCTGAGGTTAGTTATATCACTAAGTTTTTATGTGCTGAATGCCAGGTATATATATCGTGCGATTTATTTGAACAAACAGCGCAGCAAACATTTAGGTTGCAGCAGAACTTGAGAGTGTGACAAACCTGGAAAATGCGCATCGGTAATGGGTTCTACATGATAGCTTTGAAAAGGTCTCAAAATTATTTAAGATGCAACAACTTTATGTGAATTTGTGGATAGATACAGTTCAGAATACAATTAACAGTGAAGATTTGTGTAAGCAACAAGTACCTGTTTGAAGTGATTTTTATTTATTTATTTTTTATTTTGCAAGTTATTTGAAATGCACATAGATTCAAACAATTGAACTTTAAAAAAACTTAGTAGTATATAGACATGGATTCATAAAAAGGCTTCTTCCTCTATCCCCTATTTTTGGAACTAATGAGAATACATAGGCATAATCAGTGACATGTGGAGGGTTTGTCCCAGTTTATGCTGGTCATTTCATTTTCGTCAGTGTTAAGCCCTCTCTCAGGAAGGAAGGGGACAAACAAACTGGCTTAAGAATAGCTTTCCTTCTTGTCAAAGATATAATAATAAAATTTTGTTATGAGACTTTACCAATCATTACCTACATAACACATTTTTTATATTTTAGAAAAATGCACATTGGATTGTATACTAATAGTCAATGGTGGATATAACTGCAGGCATATTAAATGAGAGTTCAGGAAAATTGCTAATGCCTAGGTTAATGTTGATGCTAAAATAATAATACTTGTATATATTTATAGCTGTTACAGCTTATATGTATATTTTTTGGGCTCAATTTAAAGGATTTTTTTTAGTGTGGTAGCAAGATTTACTGTCCAGTTTTTGGTTTGTAGGTGTTTGAAGATACTGCTGCTGGCCAGTAATAATAAACAGAACAATATATATTTCTTATAGAACACACCTTTTGGCTTGTATTTTGATAAACACCAAAGAAGAGGATATCTAATCAGAGCTTATCAGTGTAGGTAATGTTGGAGCTGCTTGTGTTCATGTGCTGACCAGCAGTCATTTGAGGTTAACATTGGGAGAAAAAAGTATTTAAATATTGCTAACAGTCAAGTAGCTGCCAGGTTTCAGTGTTTTTCGGTGAGGCTGCTATCATGTTTCCAGCATCACCCACCGAGAGTTGTTAAAACCTGAAGTACTCCAAGAACTCCTGCTCAAGCATTTTACCATTTTTCCCACTTTCCCTCCCTCCCCCATTTCACAATGTCCCAGCCGAGAGGGTAAAGTTTTGCAAGTTTGCTAGTTGGGCAAAGTTTTAAAGTATTTGTGTGCAAGCTGCATAGCACATCACCTTAATGTTATTACTTTTGCAATTTGTTTTGAATGTCTGTGTTATGTGCTGTTGAAAGTTCATGTGTACAGCAGAGGTGCACTGGAAATTAGAACTTTGAATATTTTTGGGCATTATTGTCAACTAATCTCCCTGTGATCCTCAATCTGGCTTTCTTGTCCACTGTTTGATATGTTTGCACATATAAACTTGCAGTTTAATGCTTGTCTGTGCATGAGATAATTCAACTTTTCTTTTCCTGTCTTCTCAATACCCACCATTTCCCTTAGTTTCTTGTCACTTCCAGAAGACAGGATTGCCGATTTCTCACTTAGCAACTGTAGCTTTTCAGGAAGCTCATTTTTTTAAAACCATTTTTCAAGAGACCAAATATCACATCATTTTGTTTAGGCTGTATGAAGTAGAGAATACTAACAAAGGATACTTTAAAATGTATCCTGTATTTTTTTGTCCATCTTGGACTGAGTGTGCTGTTGCATGTTATTGGAGCTTTTTATTTTCGTTCTAAGAGCATGGCTTCTGTCTTGATGGGATTAAGTTAACAAAAGAAATCAGTAGCAGTTGAAAAGGCAACTGTGATTTATATAATCTACAGATGGCACTGCAAGGTTCTCGTGAATGAATGTGGTGTTGGTGCATACCTGCAAGTGGTAATAAAAAATAAGTTTGTTTTTCACCAGGTGTATAGAATTTAATGAGTGCAGAAGCAAGAAAACACCTTGGTATCTGTTGTGTGAAAAAGTGTATGAAATTATGAATTTCACAAACTTGCAGAAATGTTTCTTTCATCGTTGTAGCCTTTTGGCTTAAAGAACTCTCCAAATCTAAGTTTTTGTTGTCTTGTTGAAATCCAGCTGACAAAAAAAGTCAAACTATTCCACTTAATGCAAAGAGCCAACAGAAAGAAAGAACCTGTTTCTTTGAAAGGTAACCCTTATAGCTGGACCGAAAACAGCCAATAAAAGGCCTCATGACATAAAATCATAAAGCAGAGCATGGTGGGTATTGTCTGCTGTTTTCAGTCGTCCCCATGCAGATACACTCTAATCATCAAGAGAATTCTCTTCCTCCATCTCGGAAGCTGCCTCATCTATTCCACAGAAGACAGGACAGGCATCCAGGGACCACCATCACCTTATCTCCCTTTCACTCCAAACTATGCTCCCTTCCCTACCACCAAAAGTTAACCTCAAGAAAATTGATAGTATGTGTCCTTTTGTTACAATCAGGCCACACAAGTCAATTACTCATTAAACTTAACTCAAAAAAATAATACAACATGGTCTTTTCAGTACAATCAAGGCTGTGAAATGACAAGTCTTCCTCCAGTAGTATTCAACACATTACCAAAGGATTAGCCACTATTTATCCTAAAAATAAGTTTAAAAAGAATTTTTTTTTAAACTTGTTTGAAATGCACTAAAAAAGGTAAAATAATTTTTAGGTCTTAGGATTTTAATACACACAACTTAAAATATTAGATGATCAGATTTTTAATATCCCCTTATACTTTTAGTTTTTATAGTTTTTGGTTTTTTTTCAGTCATGGCACTCTTCCTCTTGGCTTCAGTTTCTGATAATTTCTCCTGATGCTTTTGCCTCTTTTTCTTTAGGTTGTGGTTTATCCACGAGTGTTTCACACACACATTAGAAAATGATTTAATAATGCATTTTAGTGAGTTGGAGGGTCGAGGGTTGTTACAACCTAATGGTTGTTAATTTAGCATCTGCTTATTTGACCGACTCCATTCTTTTATCAAAATTCTTAAACTTTATGTGAAAAGCGCAGGGCATATGAAAACATTGAAATATTATTTTTCTCCCATGTATTTTCTAGGCTAAGCACTCAGTGGGACACACATGGAAACTCCAACAGCAAACATACATGCCAGGGTTATTTTATAATTTCTCTAAAGGGTTGCATCTTTTAAGTTTTATGCAGGGTTTTTGGGTTTTGTTATTTAAATGCAATCGTGCAAGGGATAGGAACTATTGCTGGTTTGAATTTCATTATCTATTTTTCTTTTACTTTGTGACTTTATTCCCTTTTCATAGGCTGAATTAGGGGAAATAGCCTAGTTTACTAATACTAGAGCAACAATTACCTGTCTCCCCTAATTAGTCCAATAAGTTTTTATGCAAAATTAAATTAAAAACTTTTGGACTGCTGGAAATGATTTAAAATTGCATTGTCACTGGAAATAACGTGAAAATCTCACATCTCTAGAATACAAACATACATAATGAGATACAAAAGTGTGTAAGAAGACCTTAACTGGCATTTCAGTGCATCAAATTCCTTTGAAAGGTCTGAATCTTTTAGGAAATGCATTGCATTTCATGCGGCAACCATAAAATTCCAGTGCAGACATCTTCAGACAATCACTACTAAGACCTAACTCTCCTCCTGTGTAAGAAGACTAATTCAACTTGAACACTAAAGATATTTTCAAAGTTTCTCTTAGATTACATCTAATGTCATGGTCACAATTTTTTTTTTTTATAAAATTTGGAAAAACTATTACATTCTGTTATTGAAAGCAGCAGCTAGTCTAACATTATAATTAGTATTTGCCATGATATAAAGCTTCAGAAATGCTTCAATAATTTTCCAAAATGCAGGCGAGTTGCCCTAAAGTTTTTTATGGACAGTAAATTTATTCTCTCATTGTGATAATGGTCAATTTTTAGCTAAATTTAGTCATTTAAAAATAATTTTGCTTTCTGCTGATTATCTTTACTGCTGCTTTATAACTACTGCTCTAGAGGTAAAACATCTGGTTGTCCAGATACCACTCCATAACTTTGTAAACAAGACGTGTGTCATGTTGCTTCATGGCAAAGATTTACCCTTGCTTTGTTATTACAGCCCCCATTACTTCCTTCACAACTACCATTCACTATTGAAGAGACACATTTTGTTACAGTAACAAGAAAGGGTTTAAAAAAAAATTTAATTCAACTGTACATGAATTGCAGCATGCTAAACTAAATAGCAAGATCTAAACATATTACATACTTACAACATCCCTGTTCTCCTGTTTAGGGATTTCCATTAGTTGACTAAACCCAAAGTTCAACATTTTAGATACTTAAGGAACGGATAAAATTTTAATAGATGCTGCCAAGCAAGATCTTACAAAAGAATCAATCTGGCACAACACAGACAACCAATGATTACTTTTGTTCTCAATATGAAGTAGTCCAAAACACGCCTCCTTGAAAGTCCCATAACCCTCTCCCCAAATCTTGGAATAGGATGTCTGGCACACCAAGCAAACAAGGATAACTCCTAACAGACAAGAATGAGAACACTGTTTAAAAGTGTATTTGGTTAACACTGATGTTTGCAAATGTTAGCAGTTTCTTAGCACTGATATTTTCCTGCTTCACTCTCCATCTCTTTAGTTTTGTCAAAGCTATAAAATGCATGTCAAGTACTTTAAATCCTTACAAAAATTAAGCACATCCACAAAATTGTCAGAACAGTTCTGATGATCCGAATAATGTGAACAATACATTACATCTGAGTGAAATATTCAAGTCATTTAATGACCACTCATCAATGCTTTTTTTTAAGTCTTGTGTGGCCTACTTTGCTCCAGGCTATGTAACAAATAATTCTGTAGCCCTACAACTGGAGCTGTTTGCTGCACAGTCATCCTGTCCAAGGCAGCATGTCTTATGAATAAGGTTTTTGGGAAAGATTTTTGATGCTTAAAATAATAACTACATCAAAAAACTACTCATAGTATTTCCATTTGTGATGCACAAATTACTGGACTGAAACAAAGCACAAATTTTGTCCATTAATTTATTGAAGATTACATTCTGTCCACATTCAGTGCCTCTGTACAGGCAAATAAGAGCACATCTGAAGATCAGTCCCACACATAACTGTAATGTCCATTCTGTCAGATGACCACAGCATACACACAGATGCTAATGACAAATGCAAGAAAACATGACAGGCAGCTCCGTCTTTTAGGCAGCACTTTGCTCCAAATCTCCAACAGGCGCCTCAGGATCCTCATCATTGTAGATGTTTTCTGCCTGTAATTTAATTGACAAAAAATAAATAAAATGAATAAAAAAAAAAAAAATCACTATATTGAACATAAATGTTTACACATTAATGTTTTCTTATTGAGGAGAATACTCTTATTTCTAGATAATATCAACTGTCATCCAGGGATTAATTCCTTAACACTGATGTCGGCTGGTTAGCAGTAACATTACGTTTAAACAAAAACCACAGTAAAGACAATGATAATTCGCACACTATTTTAAAGAGAACAGTAAGGCAGCAAATTTTAATGGATGATACAATTACAAATGAAATATCATATCACATACATGATAAAGAACACACTAATATAAAATCTTACAGGTAAGAACCAATACATTCAATATTCAGAACACATATACTGTCATTACCATCTGCCACACTTGCATGATGTTATCCTCTGACACAGAGCAGATAACCCATGGTTCATTAGGATTCCAGGAAAAATCGGAAATCTTGGCAGTGTGGCCTCCATGGATAAACTGCAAATGAAAAGAGCAGTGAATGATCAAAAGTGCAGGTGGAATACTTCAGTGCAAGAGCAGCTTTCTTCATTCACAGCAGGAGTGGGTAGAAGACCCTTCTGTTAGAGCCATGTTTATGATCTTCATCATGAGATTTTGTAAAAGTGATACTCACAAGGAGCTCAGGGGGTCCATCCTCAGCATCCTCTGCTGACTGTTCTTCACCAATTTTGCTGCCAAAAATCAAGACACAAACTGTACTGTTTTCTATGTTTAATATTTTAAAAAGTATCTTCCTCCATCCAACCACTTTTTTAAAACTATAGACATACCTTGCTTACCAACAAATTGTCCATTATTTACATATGATCGGGGCTCAACTTTGACTAAGACTTAACAAGATAATGAAACATTAGGAAGGAAGGAGAGAGCAATTCTTGGCAGCCATTTACAACTGCACAATGTCCCTGTTCTATACCTTAAATCCCATACATGAAGACGGCGGTCTGTGCCACTGGAAGCCAGTATTGTCTCATTATGAGGTGACCACTGAACCTGTGTGTAAGAGCCAAATTTTATTTTACACAAAGGAAAGGAAAATTCATATGCAAGAACTGAATATACGAATGTTAAATTATCAAAGTGAAATGAAGCAAAACTAGTGACAATGGGTAATTTCACTGCCATTAATGTAACCAGAGCAATACAAGCTAGGTAAACTAATTATTCACCAATAAGATAACATCTATAGGATATGAGCTACATTAGAACTTCTGGTGTAAAATAATCTACAAGATTAAAGGACAGTTTAGAAAGCAATGAAAAAATGCCAGTTAATTAAACCAGATTGTCAAGGTGATTGCTCTTGGCTGAAATCAATTGA
The DNA here is from genome assembly GCF_003073045.1 of Pomacea canaliculata. NCBI lineage: Eukaryota > Metazoa > Mollusca > Gastropoda > Architaenioglossa > Ampullariidae > Pomacea > Pomacea canaliculata. The sequence goes on from NC_037595.1 coordinate 13,079,897, forward strand.
AAAGCAAATTTCAAAGAGACATACCTGAAAAATTTCATCTTTATGCGATTCAAAGGAATGAAGTTTCAATTTCAGATTGCGCAAATCCCAGAGTGCTACTGTCTGCAAACAATTTATATCACAAAAGATAAAAATTACAACAATTATATAACAAGTTTACACCAGGCTAGTCATATTCAGAGAAAGTTGGATAAGAAAAAGTATCACTCACATTGAAGCTTTCTTTATGCAGAATTATAAAGTTTTCACCACTTCAATGCCTAACTGATAATTTTTAACCTATTTCCTTCCATTCTTCATCAATTTGTTACCTACAAAATAAATGTTCTATCTCAAGCCTAAATTTAAGAACTTTCTACTCTCTTAAACATTGTCACTCCAATCTTGTTCTGATAAAAATGATCTGCAATATTAAAAAACATGAGATGGAAATCTTTATGCCATAATTTTCATTTTATTGCACATATTTTTCCCCGTTTATCATTTACCATGATTTGAAACAAACATCTGAATCATTATTTCTTTCACTGTCCATTTTTGCTTACTATTTTCCCAGTCTTAAAAAAAAAAAAAAAAACCACAAAAACCACACAGTGCCCTTACCTTATCAGCAGAGCCAGTGGCTAGGATGAACTCACTGTATGGGTTGAAAGACAGACAATTAACTTCTGCTGTGTGAGCATCCACAGTGTGACTAGGCTTATTGGTTGTGTTTGATCGTGTGTCCCAGCTAAATCAAAAGGAAAAATCATACAAAAACATTAAAATCTACTCTGTATCCGAGACAAAGTGGCCACATTAGAGCATTTCATACCCTGAGCAGCATGGTCGGAGAGAGACAATGGGCCAAACCACGGTCAGTTTGACAATAAACACTGCAATAGTTCCTGCTTGTTTTTCAAGGTTTTAAAAAAATAAGTAAAAAGCAAACCCCTTCTGTTAGAATTGGCCTTATGCCAACGTGTACCCGAGTAACAAGAAAAAAAGGTAGTGCTAGTCGCCACATCATGTTGTTGACAGATTATTGAAAACTATGTTGAATAAAATGACTACTTACATCATAAGCTTCTGATCATCTGCCACAGAGCCAAAAAGACTTTCATGAAGCAGGTGCCAAGCTACATCCTGTAAACAGATGGTCAGAATTTAAAATAAGTGCTGTTAGTTCTACAAAGCCACCATTAAGCATATTCCACCAACTACGATTGTGAAGAAAAACAAAAAAGCTTCTTCGAAAGTATCAGAAGACATGACAACTGTAAAGATATAGCACCACAAAGACTCATAGCTATGAACAAGTATCTCCAAGTATTTCCATGTTTATGCCTGGAGGGCCTATCGAGACCAAAGAGGTAGACTGACCTCTGGCTCAAGGTAGGTAGGAAAATATGTCAACACCCACCTCCACAACTGATGTATGCCCAGTGAAGATGGTATGTGCCTGGATTTCTCGCTGTTCTCTTTGCGTGCTGTTTATATCCCACAAGCAAATGGTCTGCATGTTGCAACAGATGAAAAAAACTTTTCAATTGCAAGTTAGTGTCTCCTAGTTACCCCCCAAAAAAGTGAACATCATTATTCCCTAACCAAATCATGGGCCACCTGATAGTGTTACAAACATTTAATTTAGCTAATGCTGCTATAATATGTTCCTATTTAACATTAAACAACAGCAAGCACCACAGACATCTAAATGCCAAGGTAATGTAAATGCATAGACTTCTTCTAATAAACAGTAACTGCAAACATTTCAAAAGTGGGGTGGTGAAAAGATGAGAACATGCTGCTGTTTAAAGTGGAAAGTTATTTACAAAGCTTTACCCGGTAACATTTACATAACAGTGCAAGATCTAACGTTAAGAACTCACGTGATCATCGGATGCACTCAGTAAATGACCATTCAAGTTTGGATTCCATGATAGTCCATACCTGAAATTAAAAATCAAACAGGAAAGTTTGCTATTATTTCTAACTTTAAAAAAAGGAGTGATAAGGATAAACACGTTTTTTCCCATTAAATTCACAGAGACCAGACGAAAAAAATGCTAATAGCATCTGTTAATTATGAACAAATTTCCTATCAACAAGCAGTAAATGCTGAGGGTCTTTCATTTAGATGAGCGTCCTTTGGCAACATTCAATCAGCAGTAAGCATTTTCTTTGTTGTATGCAAACCAGAAAAGGGGGTCAGAAATACTTGCATGGTTTAGCTTCTGGTATTTTATCACTGCAAGCGTTTTCTACAAGCTATACGATTTCACCTTCACTGACATAGTTAAAGAGTCATTCAAATTTAAGAAAAGTTTAGTCCCTTTCACAGTTCCCTGCACTTTCCGAAGTAGTAATTTTAGGTATTAGGTAGCAGAATCAAAGCAAACGAAGAAAGGGAAAGCTTTTAAGAAGTGAAAGAGTCCTGCCTATGCTTGGCTCTTTCACCTTTGACTGTTCACTGGTGGAGAGAACATTTGGTCAAGGGACGACTGACTAACTTATGCATGAATAGCATACTATTAGCACAATTTAAGTTTAAACACCTATGATTGTCTCGGTGTGGTTTTTTTTTTTTTTTTGCACAATATATTTACTTAAATGATAGACCACAGACTCCTCTTAATGTTAGTGTGTAGATGGGCTGTTCATAAAAACTGTAAGAAAAATATCATTTATGTTCAAAATATATATATATCTTGGGACTTTGGCAACCCTATCATGATGAAATTTAAAAGCAATAGGCAAAACATCATTCTGCACAGTTCTCTGTTTCTGCGAAGATTCCTTCCTAACCTTCACAGTATTTAACTTTTGAGTAATTAGATAATTACTAACTGCTCATGTGCTGAATAATCTATGAAATACCCTCATTAAAGTCATTTACTTGGTTCTGAAACATCTTAAAAAACCGGTTTTAGTAACATCGCCTGTTAAAAATATAATGACTGCTGTTTTGGGGGAATTTTTTTAGGGATGCAGATTGATAACAGTCAAAATTGCAAGCTTCAAAAGTGAAAGATTTATGAAAGTTATCATGAAAGAAAGTTGGAATCTGGCTAAGATAATGCTAAACCCTGCTTTAATGCTGCTGAGATAGAAATATAACAGCATTACCCTTCCTTTTGGTGACCTTTCAATCGCAATTCTGGTGTGCACTCTCCACTAGGATCTATAAAGGAATAATGTGCATGAGCTCCATGAACTTCTATTTCATTGATGTTATTAAATATTGATAAGCAATATTTAAGCAGCTGTCTTTTTTTAACATCAATATAATAAATCATAACCTTTAAAGTCAAATTTAATATGATTCTTAACATTTAGCAATGTTGGTGCACTTGAACTTTATATTTCAGTTAACCATGTTAAGTTGCAAAACTATATGTACATAGTGGTTAAGTAAAGACCCCAAAAGCTTAATCTATATAACACTCAAATAAATAAAAACATTCTTCTAAAATGACAACCAAAACACGCACATACATTTTAACATTTGCAACAACTGAGAAGCAACAATGGATACAATGAGATTTTCCTTAAAATTCTAAGCTAGGCAGTTCACCTGGTTTTGAAGGATGCTTTGTGTAGTCAAAAACAAGGACATCGCTTGAGGGTGTCTTGGTGGCAATGATACATGGGTTTTGTGGCATATAGCGGGCTCGATTCACCTCTCCTTCATGGTTGATTTTGATTTCTATTTCAATCTTCCCACTGACTGATCCAAAACCTCCAAATTCTAAAAACAAAGTTTACATAGGTTAAACTACACTTTAAGAAGTAGGTGACTTTTGATTATTATTTATCCCTAAGATATATATTTTTCTAGTGGGCGTGTCTTTTCCTAAGCTAAATAGATGTTGAATTCCTTTCCATCAAATTTTTGACACATCGACTCTTAAGAAAAATCATTTGAAGAAGTGCTGTTTAAGAAATATTTTCACCTTTTCTTTTTGAAAACTTTGTTTTATACTTGCTACACTGAAGCTTTTTGTGTATTTGATTGCACACACTTCTATGAATAAGTATGTGTGAATAATACCTACCTCTATTTCTATTGTTTTAACAGAGATTAACTTATTGTTTGTGTGTACATATGTGTATGCATTGTAGATTCTCTTGTCACTTAAATGTAACATTCCTTCTTTGTAAAGTACAGGGTCTAGCTTTGGCCCAGTGCTACATAAACTGAAAGATCACACATGCTCACCTCCTTTGTCACTGTCATAGTGAGATGCATCAAACTGTGCATTGTCATTAGGAAGCTGGACACTGGCAATCAGAAGGTGATTTTGCTCATCTGACCTGTGAAAAAGCATGGCCGAATATACTATACTGAGAGAACCATACATTTTAATAAGTACCTGATTGGGATCTGTGCATTTCTAAGCTAGACAATCTAAAACCATTCTTTACTATTACATTTTTATGCCTGTAGCCTTTTTGTTTCCCCCGGGACCGATGGTCAACTGGGGGTGATTAGGAACAAGAAGACTTTTTGTTTCCCAGACTCATGCTATTGTACAAGCATCTTATTGACTGTCTACAGAGTTTTGCTGGAAATGTCATATGATCTAACCAATATTTAATAGACTTTACATATATGTGTGTGCACACACACACACTTAGAGGGTGTCTGTCCACTTCGCCAAATTCGTGGAATTTTTTCTATATGGTTATTTTTGTATAAACCCCAAATTTTAGCAAAAAAAATTTGTGATTTTCATATAAATGCCTAGAAGCTAACAAAAAGATGTTGTCAACTCACGTATGTGTTCCTAGTATAAGCCTGTGAAGAGAATAGTCCTTTCCTTCTGGTCTGAAATAAAAATATTTGGTGGTATTTAACTGAATGGAAGATTTATCAGCATAAAAATATTATTTACAAAAAAATCTGAAGTAGTGAACTTTTGCACCAAGCTTGTTAATATAAATCTCTATAGCAAAGAAATAACCCATAATCTTTTAAGCATTATTTCATGTTCACTTTTTAAAAGGCCCTTTCATGCACATGCTCATCTACTCACTTTGCACTCTATGAGTATGACTACTCAAAAGATTTGCTGGACACCGGATGATGTGACGCTTAGCTAACATCATAATTGCAGTGACATAAAAGGTAACTGAAGTGATGACTGAAATTTGATAAATAAACCAAATCCCTGTATTGATATTATTCACATTAATTACTGCTAAATTTTCAAATAACTTGAATAATCAATTTATTACCTTGTAACATCTGGCAGCCACTGTGCAGTTAAGCTTGGCCATTCTAGAGCATGTGTCATAACCAGGTCATAGAGAAAAGGAGTGTTTTTCTTCCATATTTTGTACTCTTCATTAATGACTCTTTCTTCAACAGCATCATCAAATCCACCTTCACTAACTGCAAAAATGCATTTAATTATCACTGTATGTAGTGAATAGCATTGTTCATCAAATTTTAAAAACTGCTTACTCGGATATGAACTGATGTCTTCAACATTTAGAAGGAATCATATATGTTCAAAAAACTCAGTCTGGAAACTAAATAATTAAAAATATCATTCAGTAACAAGACTGACTCGATATCTTCTTTAAATGCGAACTTATTCAATCACATCAGACAGAAAATGTATTAAACGACAAATATTTCTGATATATATACACAGCGTTTAATTGAAAATAATGTGACTACGTAGCGTACTAGATCAATGGTTATAACACTTGCTATCTGACATTGAGCGTAAAAACTCCTGGGACTGTTCTGCAGAAAAATTTATAGTTTTTCTTTCTATTTACTAAGTCTTTTCCAAGAAATTATTTTGTTCCGCAGTGAGTAGGTGGCATTAGGTTTGTAGGTTTATTTGTAGCTGCGATAGCCGAAATTTCAAGCGAAGAAATATGCGGCTCATATGATCATTATATAGACATATAGAGTTGAAATGCACATTGAGGAATCAGAAATATTTTTGTTAAGCCTTTTACCATCTTTTTCTGATGACATTTCGGCAGACTAAACTCCAAAGAGAAAGCCGCTGTTAGCAACAAAGCGCAGCACGCTTTCGCACAGGATCCGGTCGCGCCAAATCTAAGAGCAGTACCGCAGACAAAATATTGTTCTGATAAAAATCTAGTTGACAAATGAAACTTAAAGCACTAAATCAAATTTATCAAATCACAAAATCTTCAATTCATTTTTTAATTTAATGAATGAAATTTATTTTAGTTCTGATGATCTCATTCTACATTTTATTGTTGCTTACAAAACACTTTCCACAGAACTAAATATTAAATAGAGTTATGTTTAAATATTTTAGAATTAACTGTATAGAAAACACGTATTTATATTATGAAAGAAGAGACTACTAGGACTCTTAAAATATTTTCAGAGAACATCATATGACATCATCCACGAGAAAATTGATCAAAGATGGAGTCTGACTCGTCTTACGCTTGAACGGTGGGACAACGAAGAGGCTGGCCATGTTTTCCGAGAATTGGAAGCTGTTGCATTTTACACACAGCTAACGAAATTTCTCATTTTAACAAGAAATAACTACGATAATGGAGGCATTAAAACTTGGAGATTTAGAGCAACAATACTACGCTGAGCTGTTTCAGACGTGTGATGTTGAGGGAACGGGCAGAATAACAGGCCCTAAAGCATCCGAACTGTTTTTAGCATCGAGTCTGAATCAGGACACATTGAAGCAAGTAGGTGAAATAATTATATTGCATATTGGAAACTGAAGAATGCAATCTGTATTATCGTGTTTCGCTATACGTTCAGAAAAATGGGTATTCCCACAACCGAATGCGTGCGTCCATAGAAAACTGAAAGTCTGAACAATTTTCATTGGCCACGCCCCTTTGTTAGCATCAAATTATTTCATAATTCTGCTTTATAGTGAGCTATGCATTAAGTAAAACTAATTTATGTACGTTACTGTCATTAAGACAACAAAGAACTTAGTGCAAACTCCATATATAAACTTCTGATAGTGGCTAATGAAAACAGCTTTGAGTTTGAGTATGACTAACCATTTCTAATCACTTGCACAGCTTTTAATTAATAAAAAAAATGTGGTTTCTTCAATTAATAAACAAAACTGAAAATTTGGAGCAATAAAAGTCAATATGTTTTCAGTAATATTGGTAGGTATGTGCAGAGCTCCCCCCCCCCAACTTTTTAAATAATTATTAAATCTTCCAGTTGAAGGAATTATTTCTAATTTTCCATCCATCCTTTAAGGTAGGTGTGAGAGTTCATAGTAATCTTCTATTAACTAGTAAATGATGCTTCCTTTAACTTTGACACCCACTTCTAAGCATATTTATAGCTACATATAGAGTCATTAAGCATTACACTACAGAGAGCACTGCCACTGTTTTAAAAAGATATGTGTACATTTACAAAACAAAGGCATACATGCAAAAACAAAAGAATATACATGTAGGCCCATACCAGTGAACATTTTCAGCTTTTAAAGTGAATCCTGAGAATCAGATAATTTTAAAATCGTAGATTATTGTCTACTTTTAGCATTTTACCACTTGATATACATTGGCATTATTACTTGTTCTTAAAAGTGATTTTGAGATTTTCTGAAGTGCTGCACTATAGTCATTGTTTTATTTTCTCAACTATTATAGGGGTTTGTTTGTTGCATTCTTTCAGTTAATATGTATTTTAATAACGTTGCATTGTTAATGTTTTGTGTGTGCATGAAGGAGCAGTAGGCAGATTGGAATGCTAAGAGAGAAAGAGAATTGCTATGCTTTAGAAATCAGCTAAAATCTTGTAATAGCAATTATAAAATGTTGATGTTAATATCTTTATTTATATTATTAATATCTTTTCATTTTATTTCTTGTGCCATCTTTTGAAATTAACACAAATGCTAATTGTCAGTTAATTCCTTATCTTGCTGCTATTTTTATATTGTTTATGCTTTTTCCTGCCTTGTATGTGTTGAAAGGAACTTTTTTGCTATTCTAAATTTTTCAGATTTGGGAACTCTGTGGAGCAAAACGACTTGGCCACCTGGGGCGAAGTCAGTTTTACATTGCTCTCAAGTTTATTGCTGTTGCACAAGCTGGCTTGCCATTAAAATTAGAAACATTGAATGCTGGTAAGATTGTAAGCCTGGTTTCTACTTATTAATACTTTAAATGTGTATAGTTGCCTCTGAACAAGCAGGAATGGTGCTTGCAAAATGTCCTGTAATTCTAGTGCAATGCTAAATTTGTGTCAGGTCAAAATTGTAGTTCCCTGATTGAGATACATGAAATCATTCTGAATTGTAACTGTATTATTACTATCAGCAGCAGCACCACCACCACCACCACCATTTTGTTCCATCACTATCTCACTTTATATTCTACTTCCCACTTCCTTGTCTCCCTTATTCATTTTGTGATTTCATTTTGTTAACACAAAAGGATTAGCTGGTCAAAGGAAAAGCGATAAAGTATACATTATTTTTATATTTATAATTCTAGACCACTGATGAAGAAAAGCACTGTTCTGACTTTCAGGTGTTGATATTCCTTTGCCAAGATTTTCATCTAAATCCACTGATCAAGGTATGTTAACCTGTTAACCAAGAATCTGTTTAGTATGTCATGTGGATACATTTTGCTTGTAAAAAATCTCGGGTGGTCCAGTGGCACAATGGTTAGCGCCTGTCACTAGTACAGTGAAGGTTTGCTGTCCTGGGTTTAGCTCTCGTCTCAGGCGTGTTGTTCTTTCTCTGCATGTGGCATCTGTTTACGGGGCTGGCTGCCTTGCCGTGATATAGCCTTAGTTGCTGGCTTGGCGTAAAACACCAATTCTCCCCCCACCTCCCTTGTACAAATTCTCTCATGTATTTGTCATGATGGTAATAGCATATTGAGTCAAGCCATTGTGACTGTCTTGTGTAGTCGCACTTAATAGATTTGTTTGGCCATTGACTGTGTAGTGTTTTATTATAATTTGAACTTTCTGCAGTTCTTACAAGCTTAGTTGTATGTTGCTTTTCTGTTTCTGTAACTTGTGCTCACACATAGACATGCACAAAGACACATTCATCTGTTCAAGTGTTGTCTTTGGCATAATTTTACTATTGTTTTTTTCTATCATGACTACAGATAATGTAAGTGTTTCATGTAAGAAAATGTATGCATACATGTATGTACACATGTGCACTCCTTTAACAGCATCTGCACATCTTGGAGCGGTCCGGTGGCGCAACGGTTAGCGCTGTTAGCGCCTGTCACCAATACAGTGAAGGTTGGCTGCCCTGAGTTCATTTCTCGTCTCGGGCACGCTGATCTTTCTCTGCACGTGGCATCTGTTTACAGGGCTGGCTGCTTGCCGTAATATAGCCTCAGTTGCTGACACGGCGTAAAAACACCAAATCCCCCCCCCCCTCTGCACATCTTTGTGCATAGCTTACCAATCGATTATTTTGCTTATTTTGAATTTAGAACCCAAACCTATGAACTTTGCTGAATGATGAAACTGATGCCAAAAAACACATTATAAATATTTTGATTGTAGGTAGGGGAAAAAAGCCAAGCAGATGCAGTAAATTGTAAAATTGTGTGGCTTGCTAGTAGATTGTCAGGAAGAAAAACCAGCATTTCTGGTGTGTACACCTCTCCAGCAGGCAAATTCTCTGGTCTACACAGTTAAAAGCTTAAATTAGACAGCCACATAAAAATACAAAGAAAAAGGTTTGAAATTTTCACTAGACACTGAGAATTGGCATACATATAAATGAAGTGTTTTTAAGGTATGCAGGCAAGCAAAATGTGTTTAGAGGCTGAACATAAAAAAGCACCACTTATTATTGTTGAAGATGAACCCTTTTTATTTTCTTTTGGCAGAATACAGCACTTTTGGCTTTAATAGAGCCTTTCTGTATTGTGTACTGTCAGATAAGTACAAAAAAGGGAATATCACAGGATGCGCAGGGGAAGTACAATGATACAAAATGCATCAGCAAGATTTGCATTGGTGTAGCAATCTAGTGGGATCCTTTCAAACTAGTGACATATGTAGAATATATTCAGACATTTGGTAATATTAGTGCAGATGTTTTATAAATCAGTCATTTTGGTAAGCATCAGTGAATATAAAGCAAGCACTATCATCAGACTGGCTGAAATTATTTGCAAATTACATTGCTGAAAATTCATCAATCCTCTATTCACATATATATATATAGAGAGAGGCAATCACACAAATAGGTGCAATAGGCTTGATGGTACCTACATTCATACCACTAAAACTTACAGTTTATTTGAATTTACGTTTGTGTGCTGGCTGTTATTAATATGACAAAATTCCATGTGTGCATGTGAGAGAGAGAGTTTACATCTAGGCACACTGTTATGGTAAAGCATGCAAACTCTTCAGTTCCTTATCAGTTGACAGGTCTGTAACCTGGTCATGATGATAGCAGCTTGGGATTTGTGATCTGGTTATTATTGTTTCTCATTTTCTTATGTAAACTGGAGAACTCTCACCTTTCTCACTGTGCTTTTTTCTTAATCTTTGTTTTGAATACCCTTCATTTACAGTTTCATTATCTCTAGCTGCTTGGAACAACGATGGTACTTGAGACCTGTTGTTGTGTGCTTAGTTAAGAAAATCCTTGTGTAAGGTATCTTTTCCCTTCTCTATATCTTTTTTCCTTTTCTCCATTTAAACTGATCAGCCGTGACAATAAATAAGCTGTAGAGCTCAAAAAAAGGAAGTACAGTATTCTGTGATGTCATTGACAAGTGCAGCTCGAGTCATGTATCTCTATAACATCTGTTGCCTGTATTTGTTGCTAGGACACACAGAGCATACAAAGAGGGTGCGAGATTAAGCAGTTTCTTTAAAAAAATGAAAGATGAGTGAAGCACTTTTTAAGCATTTTAACTGAAAATGTACAGCAGCTGGAACAGTTGGGCGAAAACTTTCCCATTCCTAAAACGTAAGGGATTTTTAGACCTTCAGTTAAAAATGTTAAGGTTTTTTATACTCTTCTCCCCCGTTATAAACATATTTCAACTTTTATCTACAAATACAGATGTATATTTTAATCATTGATATTAAGGTAGCTTTAATTGTGAATGGCATGTTTTTATGCATGTAATGCTGTGTCACTAACATTTCATAGAAATGAATGACAAAATATGTTTTTATATATTTGGATTATTAAACAAGGTCTTATTTATGTAAAGAGATCTCCAACCTAACTTTTAGTTTTTCTTATGCCTAATGGGAATTCATTTACAATTTTGTGTAAATTGTCAAATTTTCTTTGCTCTTTTACTTGATTTAGGCTTTTTCTATGTGATGGAAAAGGCTGAGACAAATTCAGATTGTTTGATGTGACAAACAGGAAATGACTATTGTAGAAATGCAAGTGCCGTGTGTTATGTGATACTTGGTACTATGACAAAACATACTACCTCTTCACAATCCCCTTCCTCTTTACAATCTTTTCCTGTAGTGTGATGTATTCTTGTGGTCTGATTTTATCTGAACTAGTACAGTAATCCCCTACAATAATAAGATCACGCATTGTGGAGTCAGGCTACGCTGACACTTTAGAGTGATAATCAACCGGGTTTCACTGCTTTTTTTACTTTTTTTAGCTCTGTCTTAACTATTGTTATTTGTTTTCAATTCCAGTTTGGCGAATATAACTAGTTTTTTCTCCTTTTTTTAATTTGACTATTTTTTTATAATAAGTCTATTAAATTTGTTAATTGCTGAGGAATGAGCCAGCACCAGTTTACATAATGATTTCATGGCTTCAGTTTCTTTTACAGCTTGAAACTTTTGTTTATTGAGCATTCAGCTTCATACCAAGCACATGATTGTAAGGCAAGAGGTCTGGCTTTTGGGATTTTATGAGAGAAAACATTTTGGCTAAGCAGTTTTATTTGTCACATTATTAGTTTTTGGCAGCTCCATCCAGTTGCACCAGGGTAGTAATGGATTCCATTCTGTGCCTGCTACACTCTTCTTTTTTCCCCTTGCTTGCTTTTTTCCTTCCTCCTATGTGAGAACAAAAGTATGCATAGAGAGCATTCAGGACAGTCATTTGGTTACTGCATTCAGATATTTGGTTGCAGGTGATAGAAAGAGAAACTCAGCAGAAGGAGACAACAGCGCCAGTGACCTGTAAGTGCTTAAGCATTTTTTTCCCTTGGAAAAACTCTTCTATACAAATGGTTGAAAGTTTTTTAAACTTGGTTAAATAGCTCTTTTGCAATAGTATCATTCTTCATTGTTTATTAGCAGGAACTGAGGGATTTTTTTTTTTAAAGTTGATATAAACAGATGGACAGTTTTATTACGAAAAAATGCAATATTTTGTATTTAATAAATATTTTGCCATTTCCATAATACGTGTTAAAACTATGTTAGTTGGAAATTTGTATTTTTTTTTTGTTGTTGTTGTTGACTGCTATAAGAAGCATAAATCTTGGCTGATTGTGGTGACATAATAAAATTGCTAAGTGACCAGTCTTTGATGATAAGCACTGGGTTGTGTGTTCGTTTTGAAGCATTTATAATAATATTTCTACAAGCATTGCTTACTTCGGTGGGACCGCTTTAAAATAAAGTTGACCACACCATTTGAAATAAAAAATAAAACATTTAACTCAATTTTGAAAGCCCTAGACTGCTCAAAATGGGGCCACAGCACAGTGTAAAAGTTAGTGGTCAGTGATCCAGGATCCTAGTGAGAATTATAAGCTCAGAAACCCATTTATTTTCTATATTTCCTGCTTATATTCAAGGATCTTTATGTTTAGTAGCTTACCTCTTATCACTGATGTACGGCTCATTCTTGTAAATCTTAGACTCATTTACAAAAGGCAGATTTGCTGCCATCATATTAACTAGCACCAGTTGTCTAAATAGCAGGCATCTCCTTTACTGTTTTTTTTTTGTTGTTGTAAATGTGCAGTGCATGTTCAGTTGAGGTGAATGTTAAGACCACTGGGACTACCATAAAGGAATTTATCAAGAGTCACTTGAGACATTGCAGATAAAGAATTTTTCTAGGAATTAAAACATTGCACAAATTAAAATATATCCTAGCGCATCTGTGTTTTTGTTTTTAACGAATGTTTTGAACCTCTTTCATTTAAACATTTAGTCTTACCCTAAGTTACATATTTAATGTATTTAATTATGTATGTATTTAATGTAGTTAATATATTTAACATTTTGTTAAAAAACAGAATAAGTTATTGCAGGTTTCAGGAAACAGAGTTTCCTATTTCACCTTGTATGTACTTGCAGTAAAATTCAAATTGTTGATTGAATTTTTGTAAAAATTTGACATAAAAAAATGTCACTCTAAAATTCTTTGTTTTGAGCAGCAAAGGGCTGGCATCAGGCGGACTGCCACCACCACCTGCTGGAAAGCAGTCTCATCGGCGAAGTCTTTCTGGACAGTACCGAGGTGTCATTCCTGATGGTAATCCTAGTTTCCAGCCTGCTACTCAGCAGGTAAGAAGGACTTTGCGCTATTTAAAGGTATAATTATTAGGAAAAAAGTTTTTTCTGGATAATAATAATGAACGTTTATATAGCACTTTTGCAATAATATGCTCAGAAATGATATACTAAAGTAAACAGGATAACCAACAGCCATGCATCGATATTTTCATGTAACAGACATACAACAGCACACCTACTCATACACCAAGTAAATACAGACTGGCTATGTACTGTACACTCAAGGTCCTTCTAAGTGAAGTTGCTGTTCTGAAAAGATACATCTTGAGTTTAGACTGAAAGATGGTAAGAGAATCAGAGTAACAAAGGCTGATGGGTAATCCATTCTAAGTTGATGGGGCTTGGTAGGAGAAAGACCTCTGTCCATATGTCTTTGTCTTAGCCAATGGGACTTGATGTCAGAAGATGAGCAAAGAAGTTGTGCAGGCCTCTAAATAAACCATAGTACAGAAGATTACCTCTGTACAAAAGTCATGCAATTCAACATTAAGAACAGTAGTATGATGTGATTCAGTATTTACACATAGAGTAAAGAGAATCATCATTGACAGAGCATTTTAAGGAGCATTTATTTTAACATTTAAGTTATAGGATTTGCAAGAATTATAGTTTTTGTTGTGCTGAATTTAAATGAAAAATCGTAACTGTTGGGGCTACCTGTTGATTTGACCATTATCTGATTGGACCAAGTCAATTCAACTATGACACAGTTTGTCCACAACCCTGAGTCGATTTGACCATAGCCATAGTCGATTTAACCCCAGCTTGTAGTTAATTTAACCACTGGCCTCAGTTAATTCGACCACTGTCTATAGTCGATACAACCTAAATCATCATCTTCCATCGACTGCAGGTTTTGGTCATGGTCAAATTGATTTTGGGCTGTGGTCAAATCGGCAATTCATAATAATTCATAGTAAAACAGTCCCTGAGATAACAAACAATTTCTTTCTATATATATATATTCATTTATTAACACACAGTGTGATGATATGAGTGGTCCGGTGGCGCAAAGGTTATCGCCGGTTACCAATACAGTGAAGGCTGGCTGCCCAGAGCTCATTTCTCGTTTTCGGGCACACTGTTCTTTCTCTGCACGTGGCATCTGTTTACAGGGCTGGCTGCCTTGCCGTGATATACCCTCAGTTGCTGGCACGGCGTAAAACACCAATCCCACACACACACAGAGTGTGTGATGTGTTTTGCAACACTACCCAGTTTGCATTACTGTGTTCGAAACACACTGTAGCTGTGAAGACATTCGTTGCTGCAGAAGAAAATCGTGTGAAAAGAGCTAACGCGTTACTTCAATAATTCTGCAAACCTTTTGTAAATTTTGTCAAGAAAGTTTTGAATTGTAAAAAATTCAGTTTTTTTTTAATATAATTTGTATCCAGTGAAGTTGGTGGTCTTTCTGTGCCTGGGAGAGGGGTAGGAACCTAAAATACCTATCCTGGAAAAGAAGTTCTACCTAGTTAACAGATTTACTTGAACAAAAATTATCTGCAGTTTTCAAAAATTTTTTTTGTTTCTTTTGCAGTCTGCAAGTCGGGATGACTCACCACATAATTCCAGGTCTCCTGGCTTTTCACCCAAAGAATCACCAGCAACATCACCAAATCACAATGCTCCTCGGCCGCTGATTAAACAGCACACTGTACCTGCAGTGTTTGCTGGCTCTATCGTGAGAGACAAGGAGACTATCCATGACTCTGGTCATGTTAATCCTGTTGCGCTGGCATCCAATGGTGGGGGTGAGATTACTTTGTGAATTCCGATTGAGAGGAGAAAGGTAGATTTGTTATAGTATGACAGTCAAAAACAAGGGACCATGAGCAACTAAATTGATTGATGCCACTTTTCCAGGTGGAGGAGTACCCGGAGGAGGTATGGGACACTCAGTGATGTCAGGGTCAACAGGAAGCAGTATTGGTCCACATGTACATCCTGTAGCTGTAGTAGGAGGACATTATCCCCATCTTTCCAGTAATGAGAATGGCAACTGGGCCATGTTTGAGGATGATGAGAGTCATAGTATGTGAACATTCATTTCTTACCATTTGGATGAGTGCTTTGGCAGTCTGTTGGGCCATGTTCTTAGATAACTACCACTTTCTGTGGATGGGAGATGTTTTAGGGGAAAAAATGTTTAGGTCATGTTTATTGTACCTCATTTATTCTGACTGTAGTTTATCTTACATTCACAAAGCTTTAAAGGACTAGTGGGGTGTTGGTTTTTTTTCTTATGATTGAGTAAAGTTCAATTGAACACTACCCTTTCCTTCTGAAGAAGCAAGCCTACAAACATCAGCATGCAAAGAAATTGGTCAAAATTGTGACTATGTACATAGACAATTCATGTATCATCCCATCTCTCCTACTGGCTGAGGTTGTCACAACCTGAATGTAGATACTCAAATACAGTCCTGACCTCTGTGCTGTTGACTTCTTTGTATGGGGATATTTGTGGGCATGTATCTCGGGAACAGAACTAAGAATGGGGAGGAAACAGATTTGGCGAAATAACATCTTTTTGTTTTTATTGCAAGGGATAACAGTTCATTCCATTCCTTATGGTTTGTTATGGCATTACATTTATCAACTTGCATACAATAAAAAGAAACAAAAGAAGACCTAAAAATATTTTAGATGTAAAGCATTTTCATTATTTTGGACCTAAACAGAACATGTTTGTCTTCACAGTGTTATTAGGCAGTGGTGTTAAAAGGTGGGAATCATCTCTTGAGCCGCCAGGTATTGATTCATCTTCCATAAGTTCTGAGGCTGAGAGTATCGATGATGTTTGGACCATCACAGATGAACAGCGAGAATACTATGTAAAGCAGTTTATCTCCATGCAGCAAGATCTTAGTGGAGTCATTACAGGTTTGCTTTCTGCTTTTTTCATTTTGTGATAGTTGCCAGCGGTAACAGTAATAAAGCTCATACAGTGATTCCTTCATACTCAAACTGCACTGCTTTCAAACATTTTGGTCCTCTGCCAGTATTTTTGAGAGAAATTATTTTGATGTTCAACCACTTGCTTAATAGTGGCATACATGTGTCTGAATTAGCCATTCAAGTCAGTATGACATGGTTAAATCAACATTGACTATGCTGAAACTTAAATATATTAAAATGATGAAAATATATTTTTCAGTGTAACATATTTAAATAAGACCAATCTTTTTATGTATGCTGTACTGTAAAATACTCTGAATCATACAAGGCAGACAGCTGTTGATGGGTGCCAGAACCAGTCAAATATATTTATGTAATTTCTTATGAGGGTAAAAAGTGTTGGCACTATTGATTAGCATTTTACCAGCCTTCCAGAATGGAAGTACTGTACATCTGCCAAAGTCAGCTTCACTCTACTTTCTAATACCCAATTAACATTTCTACAGCAAGAAAAAGCAATCCTGAAATGCAAACTTACATGCACATAAGGTTAATGTCAAAACACACAATAATATTGATGCATCAACACACACACACTGACACTTGACACATTAACATAAATACTGAAATCTATAGATTTCCCTGCCTTTCTCACATGTACACTAACATCCATATTTATGCACACACATTCATGTGCTGTCAGTGTGTTTGCAGCATAGTTGTAAAAAGAAAAACAAAAACATGCTGTCTGATGGTTAGTGCTGTGTCCAGTTTATATTCGATGATTCAGCACTTTCTGCTGCCGTTTTTCACAGAAAAGAAACTTACCCATCTGGTGTTAGAGAAGACTGTTTATCAGAATGTTCAACATCATTGATAAGAAACAAAGGCCACCTACAGGAAAACAGGCCAGTACAAGGATGAGGATATCAACCAAAAACTAAACAAAACAAAGCAAAAAATAAAAGTGTGTTCCAAATACTGGGCACAAAAATCAAAACAGATTGATGTAGAGGAACAAAATGCAGAGAGCTAGTCCCCTCAAGGCAGGAAAATGAAGGCTCATCATTTTTCTGTAACATTTCTGCTCTCTTGCAGGTCCTGTTGCCAAAAATTTCTTTGAAAAGTCCAAGCTACCTGTTGTAGAGCTGTCCAAGATCTGGTAAGAAATTGTATTTGGATGTTAACATTAGAGGGAAGATGTAGAGCTTGTTTGCAAAATTCCTGTAAACATTTTAAAGTGATGGTTTAGATGTCATTAAAACCATGTTCCAGTAATGAGATTTCCCTTCCCCTTTAGTTATATTTGCTAGCATAAGGTGCAGAATGGAACCAAATAGGAACAAAAGCAAGTGTGCAAAGATTTCCTTTCAGCCAAAACACCAGAAATCCTTTCAAGGTATTCTGCATATCTGTATGACTTTGACCCTAAAGAAAAAAACATGCAATGGTAAAGAACACAGACAAGGACCATAAAAGCTATACGACTTTTGTTCATGACAGGAAGATAGAACTAATCTGTAGAAGGAGATGGTTTGCAGTCAGCTGAAAATGTGTAAATTTCAGTTGCATAATACCAGAAAACTATCTTTCCTAATTTGTGGGCACCTGCTGGTATCAAATTTTATCAATTTTAGAACATAAAAGCGTTTTTTCTAAAGCATTTTATGAATTTCTATGGGTTTAAAGTACATGAAAGCTACAGTTAACAACAGATCACAACAGGAGCACGACAGCCATTGACTATCCCTGCTCAATTCCTCTGGCTCAGAATTGTAGCCAACAGATTAGATGTGATTTGCTGAACTGCATGTTCACAGGCTTTCTTTGTTTGGCAGGCAATTGTCAGATTTGAATCGTGATGGAGCACTGTCCATGGAGGAGTTTTGCATTGCCATGCATCTTGTTGTCTTACGTCGAAATGATATTGAGCTGCCAGATCACTTGCCTGCTTCACTTATGCCATACTCCACATTAAATGGTAGGTGCTGTGTTATGTCCTGGTACTGCTTACCTTTTTGTTGTTTTTATAGTGTCTGTGGAATATTGCTGTGATTAAAGATTCTTTTCATTTTCCTGATCATCACCTCTACCATTTTCATTTAAAATTTAATTTAAATTTTAAAGTGGAAATAAATTTTGAAAAATTAATGAATTGATATTTGAACTGTTGCAGATGAACCATTTGCTGCAGATCTACCTCCAGGAAGCACATTAAAAAGAGCAACACCACCCTCACCTCAAATTAATCAGGTGAATAACATTTTGCTGTGCACCCTAATCACAAGAATAAAACAAAAGGGATTATGGTCAGGTTTGGAGGAAAAGACATGCCAAAAATATTTTGATATGTGGCATCAGTTCCTTGTTTTTGTTCAGAGTAATTTTTTAAAAAATTATATTGATTTAATAATTTAATCAGTAAATCACAAATGTGCATGGATGAACGAAACTCATCATGCCAAAATATGGTGATTTACTTACGTCTGGCAGTGGACAGCCAACTTTGTACAGGAGTCTCCAGGATCCAGTGGAGTTCCTTCCCCTGCTCATCTCGTGAACTTTGATTATGCCAAACCTAGTGCAGATCCTGTGAGTTCTCATTCTGGTTCTTTTACTTTTTTAAGTTTGGGCTTTGTTTTTAGGCTTTCATCTTTCGTTCAGTTTTCTTTTGTTTGGTTAGATTAAGGAAAGCAAAATTACATCACGTTACATCATCATGGGATAGATTTTTTTTTTTTTTGCAGATCTGTGTACTTAATTTTGTTTAATGGTTACACTATTCATTGTTTATTTTCTTTTTTTTTAATACAGAAAAGTAATTAAGGAAGGTTTTGGCAGATGAAATCAAGGTGTGTCATGGTGACAAGGTTTGAGAAAGCAATGAGATGGGGGGGAGTGTGTCAGTGTCCTACACTGGAACATTCACCGGAAAATTTACTCCTCCCAGAGTCCATATTTAACGTAATTAGATCTTTATTAACAAATGTCTTTTTTTTTTCCCCCAACAGGATTCAAAAATTGTGCACCCTGTTGCTGTGCGGATGTCTCCTGATGGCCTTCCTCTTCCAGCAGAAGGTTTTGACCGCGGTAGGGCACTCTCAGGTACTTGGCATGCTGTGCTGTCTGCCTTGGGCCGCTAACATGTACTACCATTCTGCTACCTTCTGAGGTGCAGCTCCTACCACAATGGACTGGTGGAAACTGGTGTCAGCTTGCTCACTTTCTCGTTTTGCTCATCTTTGATCTTTCTGGAAAGAGTCGAGTCTTTCAACATGCATCACACAGTTATTCAGGACCAATATAAAAACAGAACCATCAGTTATTTGAAAGATAAAACAATAACTTATTTTTTGTAATTCAGAGTTGGGGAAAACGGGGCTGTAAGGTTAACTGCTGCTGCACAAAAGTTGGTTCACATTATTCTTGTCTTAGAACTTTTACCCAGTGTTGACAACACTCTAATCTTTAAACTTTATTAAAGAGGAGAAGGGAGAAGTATTGTTTATTGCACTGCTGTAAATTATTGTTTCAAGGTGACATATTTAGACAAATGAGCTGTGCAACAATGTGTTTTAGCTCTAAAACTAAAAGTCTGGAGCTGACAGTGTTCAGCGGATAGTGTTCTGACAGTTGACAGGCTTTATGATAACATTCTTTTGTCTCTTTCATAATGCATGCACAATACATCTATAAGCTTTACTCACATATTATTAGAAGTTTTTACTAATTGTAATAATTTACTGTGTTTTTCACTGACTAAATATTTCTCATTGGCTCATTAATTCTGACAATAAGCACTATATCATTCGAAGAAGCAAAAGGTACTAATTCAGTTAAAAACAGCTGTTTGTTTTAATATTTTTATGTGTTTGAAATGTTTTACTTATTGAAAATGTTTTTTAAAATGTGCAGACTTTTTAAAAGAAAAAGTTATGACAGTAGGAATGCAGGGAAAAATAAGAATTTCCTTTTATGTGAGACATAAATTTACTAAGTTGCTCTTTGTTCCTTTAAACAAAAATTGTAGCACAGTTATTTCAGTAATGATCTGGGGGCTGCTGAACATCCCTTAAACGCTCTTTGCTAATGGCAGTCTTGATTTGCTTGTAAGACACACAGTGTACCTAAGCTTTTAAATGTGAAGTCATTGGTTGTGTGCTTAAATTTGCATGTGTGGACTGACCAAATATTGTGTTGTTCTTTCTTCTCAGTGCATATTCAAATCATTTACAAGAGGCATTTGGTGTATATTGCCACATACAACATGTAACAAAAAAGACAACTGATTAACTGGTTTCATGGAATTGCCTTTTATGTAGTATTTACAGGTGTAATCAGGTTTAATGTGGCCAGTATTGACGTGTATACATGTTCTTCTGTTAACAGAGCTGCACTTTTTAAATTAACATTATATATCAGTCTAAACCTGGGTCAGAGGGTTGAAAATATTTAATTTAGAAGCCTATGATTAAGTTAGTGCTGGTCCAACCAGTCATCTATTGGATCCGTCTCGTGGGTAGAAATGATGTTAGTTGACCAGCCTGGCTCAGGCTGGATGCTAAAATATCCAGATGTTTTTCTGGTAGTGTGTACCAGGGATTTGCACCAATAGTTTGTGAGACTCCTCACTTCTGCACCCTTTCATTTCCAGAAATTTCTCTATCCTCTGTACACACGGTGCATGAAAGAGCTTGATTATCTACAAGAGATAAAAGAGCATTAAATAAGAATGCTGCTCTAAAGCAAGGAATGGAGTACAATATATTCATGGGACTGAGTCACTGAGGCGTCTGCATGGTTGTTGGTGCACATCTCTGAGCCCTCTACTCTGGGTGTCATGGTAGCTGTTTGGCTGTCTTATGCATTTCTAAGTCACGAGCAGATTTCTTTTTCAACAAGAAAGGTGGGAATGAGCATTTTATATAAACTGAGTTTGAGAATTTTACACATATTTTAAAACTAAATTTCCAAAATTGATGTGTAACAATAACAGATCTACATTTTGGAAATTGAGGATGACCGAAGAAGATGAGACATGCATGTTGGTACAAAAAAAAAAAGAAAAAAAAGCAGCCCCAGACACATTTTTTTTCAGTTAGTGGTAAAGGGTGACGGAAAGTAGGGATAGATTGTTTGCTGGGAAAATGTATAGTAGTATTATTAAATCCCTTTCTAGAATTGTGAGACAGTCAAATAGCTCTGTGATGGCTAGTAATTGGTTAGAGTTTTGATGTTCCTTGTGTTGATACTTTATCACATCTTTATTTCTCTGGGAGTTTTCGACACAAAGCTGCTGGTTTGGGATTCTAGTATTAGTAGATCATTAAAAGTCAGCAACAAAATGATAAAATTCTTTACCCATATAGTGGCTTTGGGCTACAATCAGCTCTTTCAATTCCAGTTTTAACTTTTTCTTCTTTTTTTGTTTTTTTTTTTTAATTCAGCATTATCTAGATATAGAAGATTGACCTCAAAACCCTCCCGAAGAGAAAAGAGGTATGGGGAAAATAAGATTTTTCTCATTGTTATCAGAGACTGAATTTGACAAATGAAAAAGATTATTATCCACATTGGATCCAGCAGCTTTGTGGGCAGTGCTAAACTTCCAGCCACTCACCTGTGGAGTATTCTTTTGGTTTTTGCCTGTCTCCAGATTCTGCTGTGCCTCTGTCTCACGAGCATGTAGCCAGCGACGAGGCTATGGTTGGGCACAATCATCGTGTTCGCATCGAATCACATCCCCCATCATCTCTGCCCCCTCCCTCCTCCTCTGACCTGCCTAGTCCCAGCGACAGCCCGATCCCTGTCTCCTCCAAATATAGCGCACCCATACAGGGCAGGCCCCGTCCAATACCAAAGAAACCCAACACAGGTACCTCTGACACCTGTCATTGCAAAGGGCAATTTTTTTCTACCAGTTACTGCTAGTTTTATTATAATGCTTATTAATAAATACTTTATACAGAATAATTTTTAGGTCAGTCATGGATTAGTGGCTTCTCTAGAAAAAATAGTATTGGTGAGACGGGGGGAGGCAGAATTTTTTTATTCAAGACTTAGTTCCCCATGTGCCAGGGGAAAAAAAAAGTTTTAAAAGTACTAGAAGATTGAAAAGAAAAATTTCTTCAGTGTTGGTTATTTACCTAAATGTATGTATATTAGAATGCCTGAGATTATCAGTGAGTAGTTTGATACTGTGCTGCATGAATTTGTATAGTGTGTCCCTAATTTCCTGCTTTAGCATGAGTTGTGTCAGAGTGTTTGTTGTTGGTCATTGTTCCCAAGCACCCCAATATGCAAGGTAAAAACCTATCAGGTGGTGTTCTGTGTGGTCTGCATTCATATAATTTATATTTGTGTGCACCACAGGCAGTGCATGGTAAAGACAGAGATAGGCATTGCACTTTAATCCTTTAGTATGTAGATGTTACTTGAATTATTTGATCCCATGGGATTTAAGGTGCTGAATCAAAATGTAGCTTTCTTGTTTGTTGTAGCCATGTTACTTTTGTGTGTATCCACTGTAGCATTCTGTGCCTGATTTAATGCTACACAGCTTGCCAGATTTTTTTTATATAAACTGTAGCTTATTACTGTTCTTTAAAGGCTCTGCTACATAGACTGATTTTATGTTTATTTATTTAGACATGCACAGCTTATTTTTTAATTGTCAGCACAGAACTTGGTATGAAATTAACATTTTACTTTTTTATCCTCCGCTCCCTATGATCCCAAGTTATTAAACAACAGTTTTTTTACAATTTTGTTGCTGCGGTTGCTCTCTTTTTAAGGATTTAAGAAAAGATTTAAAGTAATGTTATCTGTTCCTGCATCTGTCTTGTTGAAAGAATAAAGACTGCCTTGTTGAGGTGTTATCATGAAGAGACAAAAGCTCCCATTAACCATTTAGCACAGTCACACATCCTCATGCAGAAGCGTATGGTTGCCATAGTGTCCAAACCTTATGCCTGCAGAACAGTTTGCACACTGAAGGCATGGGAAAACCAGGCGGTTAATTAAACCAGCAGGTCATCCTGATGACAAAGCATTAATAATGCATTAAAAAATGAACCAGTCAGTTGGCATTCCACACAGTTTTAAAATGATGACCTTATCCCTTGCCGCAGTTCCCATGGTGGCCAGAGGTCAGTTACATCCACCACCCTCATCAGGTCAGCTGGAGGAGGACAGTGTGACATCGTCAGGTGTCTTGGGCAGTGGGGATCCTGCAGCAAGCTCCTATCCACCCTCTCAGGCCCCACCCACTCCTCCTCCTCGCCCACAGGTGCATGGACGCAGCATGTCTGTGGACCTGAAACAAGGTAAACTTTTAGTCTGAATAATTGAACAGCTATTCTACAGAATGATGATAAAGTGAAATGAAAGAAATAAAGGAAGAGTAGGTATCTAAAGGAATGCAGGTCAAGCATGCTCAGTTCATTCATACTTTCTCGATAGCAGTTTGTGGCAGAATAGTCTCTGAAGGGCAATATGGTTTGTTGCTTTATTTTCTTATCCATTTTTTTCACAGTCTATTACATTTTTGCTACCTTACCATTCCATGCAAATACAGCCATATGAAAAGGTCATTTTGCCCATGTGTCTAACGGTAAAGCTTTATAACTGGCTAGTATATTAAATGATCTGCTGGATGATTATTACATGCTGTAGATGTTATAATGCAGGTCCTGTGCAAACGTCCGTTCTGCCTCCAGCAGTCCCACCTCGTGCAATGCCCAAAGATGTAAGTGGTCTTTTGCTGTTGCTGTTGTTTGAAATCACACATGGTGTGGATGACAATTCTCACTTTTTAGAAAAAAATGTGTGCATGCATGTTTGTAGCCATATCCATATACATCTTGAGAAATTGTTTATTTTTAGGCATGCAAAAGATTGTTTTCAGAAAATGGTTTGCTTATATAGAAACATTAAACATGTGACACAAAACTTACCATTTTTTTGTGCAGACTCATATCACCATCAAGTCTGGAGAACCTAGCGTCAGCATAGAGGTAAGAGTATTTGGTCTAATGTGGTGCTTCCACAGAACCCTGATACTGTCTGTCATGCTTTTTTAACCTGCTTGCTGTAGAAAGGAGTTGTGCATCACCTATTAGATATGTAATTGTGATGCAGGGAAATCTAATAATGTAATAGTAGCTGTTCATTTGGACTTTTTGAAATTTTGAAATGTTTTGAAAATTAAACATGTTTCAATTCTTATGATCCTTTTGATTTCATATAGGTGTAAATTACACAAGATATTTATTCTTTTATTGTTGAACAGATGAATCCAGCCTTATCTGTTTACTGATTCATTCAGTTGTTTTGTTAATAATACATCACTTTTTAAAATTTCCTGCTTAGGAAATGTTAATGTAGATATTTATGTGTTTGTGGATGTTGTTTTAATAAAGAGGGTGGAAATCATATTTTGCAATGATGTTAAGTGATACAAGTCTTGCTTGCATTTGGTGTCTCACAGTCGTATGAATAGTTTGTGCTCCATTCTCACTTTTTTATATTTAAAAAGATTGATCTTGATTGGCTAAGCATGAATAAAAGTAATCGTGGTAGGGATATCGGGGATGAACATGCTGCACAAGCAGGGCTGGTATTTCTAATAGTAAACGTTTCTCGCAGACTTTCAAGCATTTGGCTATCTTTTTTAAAAAATCTATTTTAATTCTCTTAACATAGATTTCTTAAATCAGTATTAAGAAATAAAAACTTTTTATTATATTGTATATCAAATAAAAGTTTGTAAAGTAATTTTCATTTGCTTAATAACTAGTAATAAGTAACTGGTGATAATTAAATTAACTTTAATCACTGATGTAACATTTTTAACCTTAGCTACCATTTTGACTTATGTATACATTAACTTTTCTTGTTAAAAGTTGAATTTTGAAAGAGAACTTTTTAGTCACGATCACTTTTATACCCTTTCAGGTTGTTTACTCATAATTAACCTTGTTGTACCATGCCTGAAATACTTTGTGTCTAGCTTATTTCCAAGTAAATGATTTGTTGCACAAACATTTCAGTATAAAAACATTGCTAAACGGCAAGTTCAACCTGTTGTGGGAAAGCATCGGCGCAGTGTCTCCTTAGGTTTTCTGAAAGTGGTGAGAGACTTAACAGTCGCTGTGGGAAAGGGTCCTGCATTCTCTGAGGAGGACTAATTGAAAAATCACTGACTGCTTGTAAAAACGATGAAAAAATTTCTGATGTTGCATTTCAAATATAGTTTGGTGTAATTGGGATTCACTACCTGCTTGCAAACAGCAAGATCAACACATGTCTCTGCTTCTTTCTGTTGTCCAGTACGCACATAAAATGTATTATTTATTGTTGAGCTCATTTTTGTACTTTGCACGTGTACCATATTTTTTTTAATGCTTTTGTAATATTTTTCTTTTAGTATTTTAGTTTAGTATTCTCAAAACTCCATTTATAAAGTCATCGTCGTTGCTTTTTCTCTTTCCACTATTACTATTAATGACTGATGTTTGCTTGCTGAGGCAGACCTTTTGTTGCAATCAGCTTGTATATTTTTAGGTGCTAGTTTGAGTGTAAATGAGAACAGATAGCCTTCTGTTAAAGTGAAACATAGGTGCATACCATGTATTAATCTTCTTGTTGTTCCTATTAACCCCCTAGTGGAGCATAGGGCAGACCCTGAAACAGTTTCAGTGATTTTTGTGTCAGTGTGTTTTGCATGAATATGTTGCATGGCTTTTTTTATTTTTGCATCAATTTTTTTTTTCCTTTTTCCAACCAGATCCATTTGTTTATGAACATTTTAAAAGGTCTTGAGATAAAAAGTATTTTTTAATCAGCATGTCTGTGATGTTTTTCTCGT
Organism: Pomacea canaliculata; assembly: GCF_003073045.1. NCBI lineage: Eukaryota > Metazoa > Mollusca > Gastropoda > Architaenioglossa > Ampullariidae > Pomacea > Pomacea canaliculata. The sequence goes on from NC_037595.1 coordinate 13,106,155, forward strand.
TAGGGCCATTTGCTGTATACATACTTGGAATAAAGCTTGATTTCTTTAGAAAGAAACGAAGTAAAATCAAATTTAATGTTAATGTGATGTTTCCATCCTGTTTGATTTTATATGTGTGAACACACAGGAACTTGACCTTGAGTTCTTGACAAAATACAACATTCTAGTACATGCAAGCTATAAGTATTTTTTTGTTGTCAAGCTCCTTCAGCATAAATCTTGGAAAGAACTGCAGTGTTCTTTTGAAAGAAGAAAATAAAAATAGATTCTTAAAGGAGCAGAGAATAGTTTTTGTGAGGACTTTTAACATCTCCTGAAGTAACTCCTTCACAATGAATTTATTTTTCAGACCTCCGTGTCCACACAGGAAATGTCAACAGGTATGTTGCATAGGTTACAAGACAGCAAGTTTCATAAAGCTGGTACATGGGAAGTAAAGAATCTGATACTTTTTTCATTTCTTCAGATTAGATGGGAGGGAAAATTTGATGTATGTGGATATATTGTAAAGAAGTGTTAAAAAAGTATTAAGTGTAGACTTTTGATAGATTTATGTTTAGGTGTGTAATTAATATTTGTGGAGTATTTCTGTTTGAGATTTAAAAAAATATTGGGGTCAAAAACGATTGTTTCTTTCTTACCTCACTGGTGTTATTGCTGTTTTATTTTCTTCCATTGTGGACTCTTATGCAATAGAAGGAGCTACTGGGGCAGGAGTTTCCCAAGAAAAGGTTAGTACTTTCTGGTCACAAGCAATATCTCATTAACCCTTTTGAGACTAGCAAACTCATCAAAATTCTTCATCGTAAGCCAGTAGAAATTGTTTGCATATGTGTACTGGGTTTCTGAACTGGATGTTATCAGTTGGACTGGTCAGGAAGACCATAATTTATTGCTGTCATCAGCATAGGCAACTATAGGCTATCCATTAGAGACCAGGGAAAGGTAACAAATGTATTAGTTTTATATTAGCACCAGGTTGGTCAGTTCTCTGCCCCTCCCAATTACCAGTGTGAGTGCAGCCAGGATGTCAAAAGTTGAGATTTTGGGTTTTACACAGATGGGTCACTTTACACTGAAGACACTCATTCATGCACCAGCTTCATTTCATTTTCCCTCTCTGTTTAGTTTTGGGGGGAAGCTCAGTGGCCCAACAGTTATCACCTGTCACCAATACAGTGAAAGTTGGCTGCCCTGGGTTCAGCTGTCATGTAGGGCAGGCTGTTCTTTCTCTGCATGTAGCACCTGTTTACAGGGCTGGCTTCCTTGCTGTGATATAGCCATAGTTACTGGCTTGGCGTAAAACACATATGTCCCCCCCTCCCTCTCTCTCCCTTGTTTGGTTTTGGGTGAGCAAAGAATTTCTCCATTTCATTTAGTTATGTTGATTCTGTGCTGTGTGCACTTATCACATTGTTCACTATTGATATTGCATTATTTAATGCAGATAAGGACAATTGTAAGTATGTTACTGTATTTTGAAAAAAATCTAATTGACAATAACAATTCAATGCTACGGGCCCAAAAAGGTCTCACTTCTCTCCCTTGGGGACTAGTAGTGGGTCTCGGCAGCCCCCTGTATGTTGTTGGTATGTGCTTGCTTGCATGTGTTCTTGACAGGCCAAATTTCCATCATCCATCAGGAAAGAATGGCTTCACTCTGGGAGGGAGATGAGGGTACTTCAGGCCTGCTAGAAGAAAATATCAGAGCATGAATACTAGGATAGCCAGTCACTGTGTTCCTCACTTCCCTTCACAAGAGATCAAACCAATCTTTCCTGCCCTAAGGTAGTTCAGCCTTTAACAAACCCCTTTAAATACATAACTAGTGACTACTGATTGTGATAGACTTCAATTTTGGTCACACCAGGAGGCTGGGGGCAGTGGAGAAGATATGGTTGAAAGTGTCAAAGACAGACTGACTCAGTCAACTTTGTCACAAAGGTATGCCTGTACAAAATATTTGTATCTCTTGGTTGTACTTTGGTACAATACAAGTGTGTGTCCACACATATATATGTATACTCATTTTGGAAGCATGTCAGAGACCTGTGTACTTTTTTTTCATATGGAACATCTTGCATTTGTTTGAACTCTCTGGTCATATTCTTTCTATGAACTTTTGAAATCCTGTTTATGGCAGATCACAGTTAAATTTACAGAAATTAGAAATAAATCATCAGAAATTAGCTGTCTATAAAAATTCAGACTATGTAGTCTGCAGTAATTTTGATTTTTGTAGCAGCAAAATTCTGATTTACAATTAAATCTGTGTGCAGGCAAATGAGTCGAGACAAAAGAGATATAGGTATGGCAATAAGAACACACAAAGAGCGTAATGCGATGTTGACGCGCCTGAACAGTGAGCTGAACCAAGAGCTTCAAGAGGTGATGGAGCAGCGCATTGCCCTGGAGATTCAGCTTGAACATCTGCGACCATTCTCTAGCTAGTCCAGTGTCTGCAGGAGATCACATAAAAGATCTGAAATGCATATTTTCAAGGCCTGTTTTCCCTCTTTTTATTTATTTATGTGGTTTTTTTTTTTGTGAAAGGAGATTTCATGAGAAAAGAGCATTAGGAAATATTTGGGTTTTTTTTTTTTTTTTTTGTCTTTTATTTTGTTTTTATTTAACAATTGAGGGCTTGGCTTGGTAAGTTAGTGTGCTAAGTTTGATTGAATGTGGTACTGTTGATTGTACCCTTCCTGTTTTGCTGGCTGTGCAGAAGTTTGGTGAAGGATTGGATAATCATTAGCAACATATTGTGGTGTAGAGCATTTTTAGCAGGGCATCATTTCATTAATTTTTTTTAAAATAGCTTTGCTTCTAACCAAAAAGATTTTTCACCATTCAAAATAAATTTGGCTTTTCCACTCAGTTTACATTATTAAACAATTTATCTATGTCAAAAACATCAGGTTCCTTCAGAGGAAACAATGGAATTGTGCTGATAAAATCTATCTCAAAAGCAAGTATTTAATATATATCATCTCCATACACACAATTTTGTATTAAAAAAAGAAAACGGAAGAAAACATTTTAATTAATTAGTTTTAGCTTGTCCTATGTGTTCTTCATTGGTAAAAAAAAAATTACAGCAGTTTCATGTCTTGGTTCTGGGAGATTTTTAAAGAAAAATGTTTGAGAAGAGAAAGCAGAGTAGGAGAAACCATTTGCCTGTTTACTTATTTGTTAATAAATAGGGATAAAATGAAAGTATAGAAAAACATTTATTTGTGATGTCACAGTATTGTACAGAAACTGGTCACCATAGAGATTATGGAGAGATGCTGCAGTTACTGAAAGTATTTTTGTGTCAGCAGGTCAAGTAGATTGCTCTGTGTTTTTGTGTAGTTTCTTTTTATATTTGTTTTGAAAGAGGTTGCTGATTAGGCACCAACCTATGAATAGAAGCTTTGTGAAAGCTTCATTTGATGACTGAATCCTGAATGAGTTGGTGAATTTTGTTTTACATTCTAAAGTGTCTGGTGCAGGTGTGTTTCTGCTTAGACTTTTTGAATGAGAGATTTTTTTTTCCCCCTTTGACTTGAAAAGAGAGCCAGAGTTCCTTTTACTTTCAATGCACCTCATTAATGGCTGGTTTATGCAAGCTCTTTAATTGTTGAAAGGGTGTGGATATCTGTGCATATCTAATTGGAGGTAGATGTGTACATGTGTGGCATATTTGAAAATGTTCGAGTTTTCTAGAACAGAAATTGAGAAAATGCAAAGTGGAAATGCGAAAAGGTTCTGTAAGGAAATGTCAGGAGTAGTTTGCTGCGTGTGTTTTTGTTTATTTTAAAAATAATTTTAAATGTTCAAGGCTGGAAACTGTACCTGATTATGCAGTCTTAGAATTAAGGCACTGTTAGCTGGTAAAAGTGCTAAACCAGCACATCCAAATCCTTTTTAACACATTTTTGACAGTTTTTGTCTCATATTCAATGCAGTGGTATTTGAGATAAATTATTTTTCTTCTTATTAGGTTAGGTATGACTAATGAAGACTATTACTGTTTTTGAAAATGTCTGAGATTTGTTAACTTTCTTAAGGGAAAGATGAACTAAGAGTATTTTCATTTTAGGGTTAAAAGGAATGGTGCTATGTATGTCAAAGACTGTCACATGACTCCAGTTGCAAGTATTTTTTTAAAACACATAAGAAAACAGAGTGGTGTGAAATTTTTCAGTGTAACTAGGTATGTCTCTGTATGTCTGCACTAGTTTTGAGAAAAGTACAGCAGTCAAGAACTTATGGGTGCCATGTCTGGGGGTGTTCAGGTGTCGCAATAAATTAGATTTTTAGTCCATGCTGACATCAGGTGTTCATTCTTGTTGCTCACATGGACAGATTTAAGCATTTACTCTGGTGTGAACAAATTTTATATGACTGTATGCAAAAGAGGGAAAGAGATTTGTATGCTTCTTTGTGTTTTTCATTGATTTCACAGAAAAAATATATATTCATCACTATATTTCAAAGTTTGTGATGGCACAGTTGAGCTCATCTTACAGTCCTGTTGGTGCAGAAGCTGGTGTGATTTCTTTTCTTCAGCCGAAAAGTGTTGTGCATTTTCTATTTTATGTTGTCATTGCACATTTCAGCTTAAACTATTAAATTGTGATGTTTTCGTTTGGACCATATTGTGCAAGTGTGTACGTGGTTCATGTTTATGTTATTTGTTTTTAAGAGGGAACTATGAAATAGCCCAGACACTTTTGCTGCAGTGGAGCATAGTGGGATAATGACTGCTCCCTTCCATTTATGTATATTTTCTGAGTTTTGCATTCCTCAATGTTTTTCTGAGTGTTTTTGTGTCACTATCTCCTATATTTCACTGTGCTTGCCAGATGGTTGTGTTCCTTTCAAGAAGCTGTTGGCTTTGAATGTTTATTTTCAGCTGTTTCCATTTTATGTTTGTGTATTTAATTTATAATCACTTCCAGAACTATTTTACACTGTGCAGTTTATGTGTTTGCATTTGTGCATTTGTACTTGGGCATGTGTGAGAGGGTTATTGTGAGTGGATGGGTTGCGCTGGTATCAGTTGGTGACTGTTAAATAATAAGACCTTGCACTTATTAAGTTCGGTTTCCATTTTACCCTTTCACAATGTACGAGAACTGAATACAAGATTTTTGCAAAAATTACCTGATATTTTGTGCGATTAGCTAGAAAATGTACTTTATTTTCTTCAAAGGTGTATTGTGTTTCCATTAGAATGGTTGCACCTTTATAAGTGCATGTGTAAGACTGTATCTCTACCAAACAGCGTGTAATAATTCTTATATGGTCTCACTTTGCATGAGCACATTACATTTAATCTCTCTGAGGTTAAAAAAAAAAAAAATCACGGAGGACATTTTAAAAACAAGGGATTTTCGAAAATCATTTGATCATGTATCCACAAGAATGTGATATTCCACTGGTAGCAATATGAGCAGTGTAGCTAGTAAAACAGTGACAGAAAATGATTCTGTGGAATTGTATTGCAGTTAGAGATGATGTTGGGAATGTAGCAGTGCACCTACACTCATTGCTCTGTTTTAGGATGGTTTGATGAAAATGAACACACACACACACAGGTATACACACTACCTCCCTTCTCTGTCACTGAAAAATTTTGAAACTTTAAAGAATATGACTTAAAACATTAAAAGCTAATGAAAATTTGTTTTCTTTGTGTTTATGCTATTTTGTGACACTAAAATTATGGGATTTAAATATTAAAAATGTCAGCAGTTTGCACATTTACCCTTCACTGATCAAAGCATTCAGAAGCAGTCAAGTCAGCTTCTTTCTCATCTGTGATTTAAGGCATTTCGCCTGTTGCAGAAGTACATCTTTCATTATAATAGTCTTCATCTGTATCTCTTGAGTTTCTTGTGTCTTCTAATGTGTGTACAGTATACCATCATATATAAATTTTAGAAATAATAGTCTGAGCCCTGGTTTAAACTCCTTCTCTCCATCTATTCTCAGGTTCTGTTAAACATTGGACATAACCACACATATTGTAAACTTACTGTTGTACTTTTTCACATCTTAAAATAATGAAAACAGTTTTGACAGATGTATCTTGTAGTGTGTAGCATCCTAACACCACCTGCACACTAATGTGGCACACTGTTTTCATTCAGTGGTGAATATAGTTTTAGAGTATTACTTGAAAGTGTATATATAGTTAATATTTGTTTCCATCTTAAGAGGGTTATGTTAAGTTAACATGCTGCTTTAGCTGTGTTACATGTTTTAAAAGAAACGTGAGTATTGTAGATTGCGTCCAGTACAGTACATTTCAGCAGTCAACCATTTTGATGGTTTTGCCTTTGATGGATGGCTTAAGTTGTCAGAACCAAGGATTGTCATCAAGAATGTGCATGTGCTGCCTAGTTAGGTTATTAAAAAATTCTGTCCACTAGCACCTAGATGTATTGAGCTTTGCTGCAGCAGTGCCAAAAGGAAAGGCAGATATATTTACATGCATGTATTTGCAGCTGTTTAAGTGTAAGATACAATTACCATAGCTACATTATATGAGACCTGTTTATCATTACAAGCTTCTGAAATGAGATCAGCATATCACATGAAAGTGAAATACAAGTTCTCAACTTGACATTTTGCCAGGATAAACGTACAACCTGACATCTTGATTGTATTGAAGCATATATAACACTGCCCTTATTAAAGTAACCATCTTCAAATTTTGTTTCTGATTTGTTTAAAGATACCATTTTTAACTTCATAATGGCTGGTTTTCAAACAGCCGATTTTGATGTGCACTTACTAACATTTAGGCGTCCCACCCTCCCACTTTTTTTTTTTTGAGGTATGGCCACAAAAATGTCTGTTATGATGATGCATCTTTATGATCTGTTTACGGCAGACAAACTTTTGCAGTTGTGGAGTCAGTTTCTTCATGATAGGAAAAAACAAGAGCAAGCACTTTGGACACTGAGGTCTACTGCCTCGCACTGTGTACAATGAGGTCTTGCGGGCAGTGTGGAGCTTTTTCATGATAATTATTGTGGACATGTATATGTATGACAACAAGTGAATGAAGAATTCAGTATTCAGCTGCTGTCTTCTTTTTCTTTAAAGATAAGCAAAACTACTACCGATAGGTCTTATATGCTTTTAAGTTTGTATGTTTTCCATGATTTTAATACAGTATGCAACAGACAACCATTAAATTCACTTGTATAAACTTTAACAAATGTTAAAATAAAAGTGAAAGTGTAAAAGTTAATGCCATTGCTTACTTAAACCATAAATATTTACTTACAATTGCTTACTTAAATCATCATAAGTGTTTACATCATCAAGACCAGATAAGAAACCCCTTAGAAGGGATTTGGAGTTTGATGAAGTCTAACTATATGTATGCTGTAGGATGCTGCATGAAGCAAGCCTTCATGTTCTTCTCCCATGGATGAGAGCTTATGATATTATTTACACAGGGAATAGGCATTGCACCTAGGGTGAACAAGTCTTGGCATTGTTTCCCAGGAACGCTTAGCCAGAACGTAGACTTGAAGGAAAATTGCACTCACCCACATTATTCCACTGTAAAGCATTTAAGTGACATGAATGGAGTTTGTGAATGAATTTTTTGCTGGCACTTGTCACACAGTTTTGAAGAATGATCTGTGATTCGATATGTAGTATAAACATGCCAGTACATTGGAGAAGAGGGCCAAGTGTGCATGATTGATTGTCATCTAACATTGCGATAAAAAAAAGGTGGAACAAGAAGTGGCCGCTTAGTGAAATAAAATGCAGTTTCAAAAATATACAGCATGCTTTGTGTTTATAGGTGGCTTTCCATGTATGAAAAATGTGAGGAGGGCTTTAGTGCAGCCTTTTCACAGCTGAATTTGTATATATGATGCAAGATGGGTTCAGATGAGTGTGCATGCATGCATTGCTTATGTAAGGACATTTGTAAGTTTACAAACATTTGCAAATGTTACCCATTGTGTTACTGCACAGTATTAGCTGCTGTGACTCTGTCAAAGCATCTTGTAATTTTCGTCCTAACATGGCCTCCTACTGTACATACCAACTCCAGATACTGTGAATAAAATGTTACCTAGATTCACTGTGACTTGCCTTCTCTGCACCCTGTGAAATCTAGGAAGAATGTTTTCGTATTGGTACTGTTTTTAAACCATGTGGCACATGAGGAAAAAAATTAACAGAAATCCACGCTTATTTGGTTGTTCCCGAGAGATGGCATAGTTATATATGTACAACTCACTCAGATCGTGAAAAGAGCTTTTGCATGGAGCTGCTCAGTTGGTGTTTACCTCCCTTCTCACTGTAGGCATTCATTTGTTTGTTCCCCTTGACAAGTACTAGCAACTTTACCACCTGTTCTCGAAAGCCTGGATTCTTTCCTGTACCAGCAAGCAGAGACTATGAAACGCATTCATGAAACAGGATTGAGTGTCACTGATGTAGATCTTTTACTGTTTTTGAGTAAGATGGCATCCAAGTACTGGAAGCTGTGAACCTCCTTCATTTGTAGTCTTTTATGTAGATCTCCGTTTTGCTTCTCACCCTCTAGGGATGAACGAATAAATCAGTGTCAGTGTCACTGCTGTTACCCATGATGCTGTGCTGGTTTCCTTGCCAAATATGTCTTGCAGTGGGTTCTTTTTGTTCAACCTACCATCAGATAAGCATTCCCAGCAAAGTACAGGTTGCATAGAGGAGTCCCACCAATGGAAGTATGGTGATCATGAAGGATTAAGGGCTTATTCATCCATTCTGCTTTTATTTTTATTGTGAACTCTCATCCAAGGTTTGCACTCCTCCATACCGCTTTGCTGCATTCTTTTTCATATAGCAGTAGGTTTCATCAACTGACCTGTTGCCCATGACCAGCATAAGCTCTAGTTTTTTAGTTTCTAGTTTTTTAAGTTTATCATAATTATCTTTACTTACAGTATTGACTTTAGGCTATAACACACAAAACCCTACCTTCACAGTAACAAACGCATGACACACTCCTGAAAGTTAAAATATCACTTGTGGTTTTTTTTTTTTTCTTTCTCCAAGATATGTAGAGCAACACATTTTTTGCAATTCTTTTTTAATGACCAGATAATTAAATGACATTGGTGGTACTCTATTTTGCAAAACCCTGATATGTTTTCTTATACTTAATGTCAGTGCAATAATATTACATTTTAGTTCTTGATCCATCGTTAAAAGAAACTCGCCTGTCTTGTTTGTAAATCCATCCACACTGGAGTAAACCACGAGATATTCTTCCAGCTTATAAACAATATCTGTTATTGTCTTTCTCACAACTATATACACTATTTACAAGAAATTTTCTTCCACTGGCAGGGTAGTAGATCGTAAATTGATGATGAAATTGCAAAACTGAACTGTGAACATTGAAAACCCTGTAAAAATCTAAACAGAATTATTACCCTCAAATGAATAGACGTTGAATCACAGAACTGCATCACATTCTTGGTAAGCGTTTTCATATTTCGCTGCACATTAGGAGAGAACCTACAGTGGAACCTCGGTTAGCGAACGCCTCGGATAGCGAATTTTTCGGTTAACGAACAAAAATTTCGCTAAAAATTTGTCTCGGATAGCGAACAAAATTTCGGATAACGAACAGCCACGTGAACCACACGTGACCGACCAGCATGTCATCATTCGCGCTCGAGACAGTTACGATCAGTCGTTCCTTACCTGTGCGCATCCTTCTTATTTAGTGATTGTTGTGCTTTATTTTAATAAGATAATCCTCAATCATGGCTCCAAAGAAGATTAAGTGTAATTAATAGTAGTGAGGTAATGACAAGGAAGCGGCCAACAAATGAATTGAAAAAGGAAATGATTTCAAAGTATAAAGGTGGCATGCGTCTGTCGGATGTGTGATGTCGTCTTACCGAAGAGTTTTACAAAAAAAGGCAGAAGAAGCAGACACTGGACAAGATTTTTTCTTCAACCTCAAAGCTATAGAAAAGGGAAGTCTCCCCGATTTTATAATGTCACGTGTGCTCATGGAGGGGGAATCAAAGCAGTAATTCCACCCCTTCCTCCCCACACCTGTTTCCAACCACGCCGTCAAAACGGCAAGTTTTCTGTTGTTTAAATGCTTTCGTTAATGTTTTTATGTTTATTTAACTCCAGTTATATTGCATTATAACTGTTCTCATTAAAACAAATACCTATATATATATACAGCCTGTAACTTTCAAATAGCGAGTCAACAGGGGCTGGGAACCAATTAAATCTATTTCCTTTATTTCTTATGGAAAAAATTGTTTCGGATAACGAACATTTCGGTTAACGAACAGCTTTCCAGAACGGATTAAGTTCGTTAACCGAGGTTCCACTGTATTGCTAACTGCAGTCCCGCAGTATCTAACAGGTCAAGGGTCGCAGGTGAAGGAAGGCGGTGGCTGGTAAGGGAAAAATCTATTGGCTGCTTGTGACTTGACCTTGACACCTCCTTGCTCAGCTAGCTCAAAGTTCGCTATCAAGATGCCTCTCAACGCGTTGTCTGCACGTCAGGTTTGCAGAAAACAGTTTTTTTCGTACATAAAGTGTATATAAAATATAATTAGCAGAGATCAACGTGAAGTGTAGTTTTTGTGTCATTAAATGAATGTTTAGATGGAAAGTACGGAAGCAGCTCATAACAACGTATATGGCGTGTAATGGGTAGCACACAGTTAATAGTTTGCAGAGTGAGCACGACGATCATATACCGCACGATGAAGGAAATATCATGTTTGTTTGTTGTTTCAGGTTTTCAGGAACGTTAGAGCTGTTCGCCACTTCACGCAAGTGACAGGATTAAATGTGAGAGAAGCAAAACTGTTGACATGCAAACTCTGTTCATAACTCACTGTAGGATAGAGTGCTAACTGGTGGTTCAGAGTTGACTGTCTACTCACAAACTCGTTCGACTGTGGGCCTGCATTACCGCGTACATTTGCTGATGACATGTAGCTGCATGCAAGCATCAGTTGCCTCTTGCAGGTGTCAAAAAAAAAAATCTTTACCCACACACACACACCTAATTCTGCCAGCATGTCTACAGACAGCCTTTCTTGAGAGAATCACATCAAACAAATCTCAAGTCCTTACACGTCAATTACTTGATTTTGTGGGAAACCTTGTGTGTGCATTGTCTTAACTTATTAATAGTCATTTATTGGTCTTCTAACCTGCTAAAAAGCTTTAAATAATGCTGCTTGGATTGCTCTTTGCAAAAAAACTAACAATTCTTGTGCTGAACTGATTGCCAGCATATGCTTACAAGCTTTGCTATTGTTTCTTTCATGGCCATTTTTCTCCAAATTGTTGAAACTTGACAGCAGGTTCTTTAACATTTGCTCTTTCTTATGACCCATTTATCATGCTTTTAAAAGTATGCCTTTTGGTTTTGTACTTCAAGTTGTTTTTATTTGAAATTCATTGCTCTTATCCCTTTGTGGTGGTCTAACAGTTAGCGCCTGTCACCAATACAGTGAGGATTGGCTGTCCTGGATTCAGATCTTGTCTTGGGCACACTGTTCTTTCTCTGCATGTGGCATCTGTTTATAGTACTAGCTGCTGTTGCTGTGATGTAGCCTTAGTTGTTGACTCAGTGTAAAACACCGTTTTCTTCCTCCCACCCTGTCCCTTTGTTCTGTTTCAAAAGTAACTCCAGAAATTGTGACTTTGTATTATTGTATTACTCTTTACTTAACTAAATGAACAAACTGTTGAAGGGCACTACAAAAGTTGGGAATGTTAAATGACACCTTTTTTTTTTTTTCAAGGATGTGGTCATTGTTAGTGCTGTGCGAACTCCTATTGGGTCTTTCCTTGGCAGCCTGGCTGAGGTACCAGCCCCACAACTGGGATCCATTGCCATTAAAGAAGCAGTGAAACGTGCTGGTAAGTGATAAAAATGTGGTACAACATTAAATGTTTGTACAGTGACAGGAATGTTATTGTCATGATCATTCTCTTGTTGCATTTGGAAGCAATAGTATGGTTGTCCTATTGACCCTTCATATTTGAAAATCAGTGGGTTTTCAACAAACACTTGTAATATTAAAAATGATATTGTGCAAAGAATTTGTAACAGATATCCAAAAACTGCACTTTTAACTAATTTTAGAGCTGTAGAGAATCTGTACAAATGTTAGAATGTGTTTCCTGAGAGCTGCTGTTATCAAGCAATAGTTTCTTGTCTCCCTTTCAGGAAATAAGGTTCTACAAGCAAAGTACTGTGAGACAAATTTTACTTAAGGACATGGCACAGACTTTGGCAATAGCTGAGATTTGAGAATCAGCTCTGGAATATTCCCTCTGGAATAAAATGTTATTTATTTTTGGACCATTCATCTTTAACTAAAGTGCAAATTATTTTTTTTTTCTTTACCAGGTATTGCTGGAGAAGAGGTACAGGAGGTCTATATGGGTAATGTGCTTCAGGCAATGGAAGGGCAGGCTCCCAGTCGCCAAGCAACTCTTCGTGCAGGTAAGTGTCAATTCTTTTTCTTTGCTGTCATAGTTTCATTATAAAAAATAAAACTGTCTTTCGGGAAAAGTGGATACGTGATCCCTAATTTTAATCTGTAATGTTTTAGAAACATTATAGGTCAGTCAAAAAAAGAAAATACAAAGTTTGCTCGCAGTTCTTTGCCAGGATTATGTCGGTTCCAGGTCTCCCAATTACTACACCAACAACCACAGTCAACAAGGTGTGTGCCTCTGGAATGAAAGCTGTCATGCTTGCAGCCCAGAATCTAATGTGTGGGCATCAGGAAGTTATGGTGGCAGGTGGGATGGAGAGCATGTCAAATGTTCCTTACTACATGGCTCGGGGCACAACTCCTTATGGAGGAATCAAGCTTCAGGTATTCAGTGTGTCAGTCTGTTTGACTTTCTCATGTACAGTCTCATTCATTGTCCACAACTTTTTAACAACTTAAAGGGTTTGTAATTTCTAATTTGAAACTAATTACTTTGATTGCATAAAATGAAGCATACACTGTGTCCTCTTCATCTTTCTCTTATGTGTATGACTGTGACAGTGTTGCTGTTGTTTATTCTCTGCAGACGTGTGACATTGGTCCTGGGAAACTGGGCACACTAGGGGGAAGTTATGCCATAAGAGCTCACCCACAGGAACATAATACTGTAGGCAGGGCTGGCACAAGGTTGTGTTGCACTCTAGGCAAAAGACAAATATTGCACTCCTTCCCCCATCTCCCTCAGAAGTGAACTGACTTCCTCCCATGTCTTTGCCTTCCGGGCTTAAGTCTCAGCATTAAAGAAAGGACCCTTGGCACAAGATGTAGACCTCCATGTCCAAGAATTTCCAACAAAGTTCTGGCTTTGCACAGATGACATACTGAGAGCTCCATCAAGTTGTTTTTAACTTAAATTTTCATATATTCATTCACCTCATACAGCCCAGGAATGCCATTGGATAAACACAATGAGCATGTTTCAACCAATCGTCAACCAGCCAGAGAGAACCAGGAGGAAGGCCACACCTCACTGAGCTGTGACCAAGCTAGCCATGGACTTGAATTGTGGGAGATTTTCACATCCCTCAAACAACCCCTACATGACACTAAGGATGCACATTTATATACTTTAAGAAAAACAAAGCTGAAGGATTGGATGCAATGTACACTTCAACATGATATTTGAAGTTATTGGATGATTTGTCAGTACAATATGCTCTGAATCTGTTAATGTTTATATCTAGAGGAACTTTTTTATCTGCATTGCTAATTCAGTTTTATTTTGTGTGTGTTTCAGGATGGTATTGTGTTTGATGGGCTCACTGATGCATATGACCAAATTCACATGGTACTTATTTTTGCAAATCCTGATAGAATCAGATAAAAAGGTTTTCAAAAAAATTTCGTTTTACTTAAAAATGCTCAATACCCTTTACTGTTTCCAAACTATGCTGGTGTGATGAACAAGAGGTAATATAATGGATAAACTAAATGCTATACAAAACAAGGCTTTTACCATATTAGGTATAAGTGCATAACTGCACATTTTCATTCCTGTTTTTGTTGCATGTTAATTTTTACATTTGTTAGGGCAACTGCGCAGAAAATACTGCCAAGAAGTATGGCATCAGCCGAGAAGAACAAGATGTTTTTGCTGTCAGAAGCTATACCTTGAGCCAAAAGGCAGCCAGCAGTGGAGTTTTCAAAAAGGAAATCACACCCGTTGAAATTCCAAAGAAGAAAGGTATGCTTAATAGAGTTGTGTCCTTTTGCCTAACGGGCTTGTGGTCTGACTTTGTGCCTTTTTGTTAGATCTACATTGTTTTGGGTGTCCTTTGTTGATTGGTTAGATTTGCACTCATCTGTGATCATATATGTGACTCATTGACATGTTTATTATTATTATTGATACTTTCTGGTTGTCAATTTTGGCAAATTTTTGGTGACTTCAAGCATTCAGTGGGGACATCACCGTGAAGCTGTGTGATCACTTTGGGAGTCCATTGTTGTCACCTGCCCAGTCCTTGGCTAAGGCAAAACGACTTTGCTATGATTTCTTTCCTTGGATTGTTCGACCTATGTCTGTTACTTTATGTTATGTTGTGGTCTTGTTAAATAGATGCCTTTGACTGTCAGTCATCCCATGGTTGCTTAAGTATTATGGAAGGTACGCTCACAGTGACTGCTGGCATTATGCTAAATGTAGGCGACTTCTCCAAAGATTGTGTGTTGAAACGTCATAATACCTTTTAGCTACTTTCAGCAGTAGAACTCATGACTGACTTCTTAAAGATTGGATGCAATTGTAAGGCCATTGACCACATCTTTGCTGATGACATTCACCTTCTTCTCAACATGACTGGCTACACTAACTGGGCACACAAGGACCTCTTTTCTTTTGACACCAGCTCTCATTACTATTATTTTTTCCTTTTTAAACTTTGTAAAACGCTTTGGGTCTGCCTGTGATGGTAGGGAAAAGCACTATTTAAATCAACTTTATTATTATTATATTGGTGGGATAGGCGAGGCAGCAAGTAGTAGTACAAAGTCTGTACAAAGTCTTTACTTTCCTTTGTGAAAATCTTTCAGAATGTGTGAAGTGGCAAAGGCTGAGATTTGAAAACAGTTTCATGTTGCATAATTTATTTTCAAGTGAAACACTGCCTTAAATTTTGCTTTCACTGTTTTTTGCTTGATAAGGTGAAGTTGTGGTTGTGTCTGAAGATGAGGAATACAAGCGGGTTAACTTTGAAAAATTCAAGACTCTCAAGCCAGTATTTCAAAAGGAAGGAGGTAAACAGCTCATACTTACATTGTATTGTGAAAGAAAGTAGTTGTTCACTGTTTGAATATGTTTCACATTTGTATCATTAATTCAAGTAGTACTTATTGTTTACATATAGCTCAGAATTTATGTAACATTATTAAAGCAATGTTTAATGTGAGACATGAGACTTAATGATAATCCATTTAACAAAGATTTTTTTTTTAATATATACATAGAAAACCATGAACATGTTTAAGTTTACATTAATGTGTATTTGTGTGCTTTATGTAAATGTTGTGCAATATTGTTTGATTTGGTGCAGGAACAGTAACAGCAGCCAATGCCAGTACCCTGAATGATGGGGGAGCAGCGCTCGTACTTATGACAGCCAGAAAAGCTGAAAAACTGGGTGTCAAGCCTTTGGCAAGAATCCTTGGTATGTCAGAGACACATAATTTAGTAATATTTCAGATCTTCATCTGATCTGACAGAATAAGTTTTGGGTATTTTACCATTTTGACATCTTTCGTGCATTAGCATTCAATCACCTTCCCTTTATATTAATATTTTGGAATAGATAAAGACATAAAGTATATCAAGCCTTTCCGTCCAGCTGCAAACTGTATAGAGCTGCTTTATCACTGCTTCATAAAAGCTGTTTAGTACACGTATATCTGGATGGCTGTACTCTGAACTTTGTAGCACAGCACAATAATAAGAATCTCCAAGAGTATTGATAACAAGTTACTTTATGACAGGTAGATGATAAATTACTTTATGCAACAGTCATTTTTCCAAGCCTTTATGGCCTAATCTAATCTGACTGTTATGATTATCATTGGATTCAGGTTTTGCTGATGCTGCTATTGCTCCAATCGACTTTCCTACTGCTCCTGCTGAGGCTATTCCAAAGGTGAATATGCATCAGCTCTTGTTTTTCCTTCTGTCACAAAAGTCTTCCTATGTTTGCTTTATGCAAAGCAGATTGGTAAGATTTACCATGTAGTCTAGCTTTTGAAGTCTGTTTTGATTTTACCCCTTATTACCATTGGCAATGATGTCCTTTTGGAGGCTGAGACCGTGAACTTTTGTGCTCTTAGGTGTTGAAGATGACTGGTGTGAAGAAAGAGGACATCGCTATGTGGGAGATCAATGAAGCTTTCAGTGTTGTGGTCTTGGCCAACATCAAAGTTCTCAACATTGACCCTGCCAAGGTCAATGTCAATGGCGGTGCTGTTAGCATTGGTCATCCCATTGGGTAAACGTTTGCTTTTTTTGTGCTGGTTTAAAGGATGAGGAAAGATGGTACAATAAACACTTTTTTAAAGGAACTCTTTAATGTGAACTAGAATTTTTTTTTTTTCTTCTTGAATAAAGAAGTCATTTTATTGGTAATGGAAGGATGATTGATGGGAAGTAAAGAATAGAAGGGGTGTTTAGGGGTGTTCATGATTGATCAACCTGGAAAGAGCTGGGACATGGTCTTTGCATAGGATAGCATAAACGGTTTAACCATTATTGATGTTTCTCCACAGAATGTCTGGAGCTCGCATCACAGGTCACATGGTCCACAACCTCCAGCCAGGACAAAAAGGCTTGGCCAGCATCTGTAATGGAGGTGGAGGAGCATCTGCTATTCTGATTGAGCGCTTATAACCTTTCTACTGGTGGTTAAAACATTCTGTGATTATACCAATTTGGGCGACAAATGTGTGAAATTGTTGTGCAGCTAAACACTGCTGTGAATGGACTCAATTTACTTAGCCGCCAACATCCAGGGGCAACATTGTCCATTATTTCATTTCTTAAGACATTTTAAGACATTGTTTCTTTAATAACCCATCCTTCTACAGATAAAACTGTGGAAGCAAATATGTAAATGATGTGATTGATGGTGATCTTTTGTGATGCACACATACTTTGCTTATTTTCTACAGCAGGATCATGTCATTTAGCACTGTTCTGGTTAACAGCTCTAATAAAACTGAATGCATTATATATATATCATGTTTTTCTTATTTTTGCAACAAATGTTTCATGAGTTAAAATAGCTTGAACACAAACACAGAAAAGTTTAATTTCAAACAAGAAAAATGTATTTGCCATTGTTTCATTTTGAACAAACAAGGTGAGTGCATAGTCATGCCATATATAGAACTGGTTTTTCTGTCCTTTGCTTCTGTGCATTGTGGCTCTACCGTTAACAGAACCCTACCACACTGCAGTATAAAAAACAAGTTCCCTCCCCTTGTAGCAAGATCATCAGTCTTGTGCATGCTGCAAAGTGATGAAAACATTGAACACAACATGTTTCAGGATATGAATCCAGCAGTAGATGTAAAATGTTGTACTCCACAGCTCCCCAGAAACAACAAAATTGGTAATTTTTGTAAGTTTTGGCAGGAAAACTTTCTGATGTGACATTTACAGGCAGTTGTGGCAGCAAGCATTTTTTTCTCCCGAACATTTTGCCACCCTAGTCTTCCACTGTGATACCTAACTGCCCAGTACTGAACACAAACGAACTACAATCATTACTCCATGGCTGAGGTCTGCAAAACTGAAATAGACTGAATGAGTTCTAAACGTCTCCAAAACTTGAGTGTGATGCCCCTTCGTTATCAAGGTGCATCATGCGCACAACACCACACATAAAGTCCAAGCCACAGATAAACTTGATAACCTAAGCATTCCTGATGCTGGATTATTTCCTAACATTTTGTTTTGCAGGCTTGTAAATTTTAGTATGGAAGAGGGTTATTCACTCACATTTTGGGATATTTTTACAGCCCTCAATCATCATTTGAAAAAAAAAAATGTACAGTATGGTAGACCAGCTGAACAGTGTAGAACCCATTCTTCAACCCTGTCTGAAACACATATTCTAACTCATAACAATGCTCTGATAAAATAAGATTCTTTTGGAAACGTTTGGTATAGAGATCAGAAAGTCAAAATAGTGTTGCACAAGGATTTTAAGCTGCCATTGTTCATAAGCAAACAAAATTAAACATCAATAACAGAACCATTGAGTCAAATCTACAGGATCCATAACTATTTGAACAAGATGTGCAAAATGTAAAAACTAATATTGGTTTTTGTTTTTCACAGCAGCTGGCTTTTCTCTCACTCACTACAAGATTTAATAAAATTAGTACCTTGTCTGAAATGAGACTACAATGATGATTCACTTTTATTCGTTGGGCTCATTGTTACGACCTCCAAGCTGACATTTAGTGCAGTCATATGACCAAAGAAAAACTGAAATACTTGTTCTTTGACATTAACATGTTTTTGCTCATTAACAGAAGGCACTCTAGTGTACAAAATACTGCCTATGAATTTTGTTTATTCTACCATAAAAAAAAGTGCATTGGGTTTATCAACTGAGTTTTGATAACCTTCACTGGTGTTTGACATCAACTCTAAAATATTTCCTGACACTTCCCGTGTTAGAGTTAGAGTTGACTTGTTATTCGTAAAATACGGCCTTGTCAATGCTTATTTTGAAATTTTTAAAAGAAGCACCTTTAGGTGAAGGGTTAGCAATTTCATTTGTTCATAGTGTTAAAGAGCTGTAATAACCTGGTTTCATCTACAAACTCCTCAATTCCTTAGGAATGGGTTAAAAGAAAAACCTGGCAGCCTCATTTACAACTAAGTGAGAAAGTACATTTGAAAAAATATTAACAGATTCCATTTTCTGTGAACTTTACAAAGACTGCTGTTTTCAAAACCATTCACACTAAGGCACCCTTTGATATTGTGAATTCTGCTTTTGCTCATGACTGCAATGGATTTGTTCACTCCTAAATAAACATGGATATATATATAGTCATTTGTGCACAACACCACACTTGCATCATTGGATGCAAATAGATACATTTGTATGTGATGTGCAGATAGATGCAGACATACAGCTTTCTTTCCCTCACTAATTCTACAACACTCGGCTACAACTGAGACCAGATTTTCAAGCATACTAAGTCTGCAGAGGCTAAGTCTGGTAGGTCCTGGAAACTGAAACATGAGATACCTTATCTCATCAATATTTCACAGGAGTTAACTATAAACCAGCAGTAAATACAGTGGAAAAATTCCACAGTCACAGGATGAAGCATATAAATAGTATCAAAATAAATATGTTATGCACCGACTACTACAATGGGCCAAACTGCCAGCATAGGGGAAGAATGGCATGGTTTGTTTCTTTTTTTTAAAGTGAATACAATATTTACAACAACAACATTTCTCAGCATGAAGAGTACCAGGTTGTTTGGGGATTTCTTGTGTGGCAGATTTAACATTGTGATGGAATTACAGTTCATCATGACAGAACTACCACTTGTCGAATAAATACACTAAGGATTTTACTTGGTGTCACAAAATGAAAAAGTTAAAAATAAAACAATGAATTGTACAAAAAGTATATAAATAATTGTGAAAAATGCAAGAGTTCTTCTTGTTTGCTTAAACTTATATACAAGAACCCATATATACATGCTTACCTGTTTATGTTTGCACATAAACCTCCTCGACCCACCCACCCACCCCCCCAACAAAAAAAAAAATTCCTACACATGTTCATAATAAACATAAGAAAAGTCAGATGCTATTCTGCATATTGGTTTTGCATATAATAATAGTGGAATTTTTCAGGACAGAAGGTTGAAGGCATCAGCATTGACTGCCTGCAGTTCAATGCAGTGAATCCCTTCATCGCATGGGGAAAAAGGCTTCATACATTCGACCGTACCATAAGATGCATTCACAACATCTCAAAGAAAAAACAAGGGGTGGGTTGAGAATGACACAAATACTGAGCATTTCTAGAAAGATGATTTGATTTTCACTTGCTCTGTATCAGAGAGATTATTTGTCTAATCAAATGTACTTGGTAGAAAACTAGCTCTGTGGCAGGAGCAAGTACAATTTAGTAGTTGCTGACTTACTGGCACTAAAGCATTCTTTTCTCACAGACATCTTATGACTACACCCACTTGAATACTTGGAAGAAGCATGGTTGTAATGCTTCACACCACTGTTTATACTCAATATACATGCTGATAATGATTCCTTTTGTGTAATCCATAGCTAATCTGGTGATTCAAGCAAGTGCACCAGGAACATCTGTGCTGAACATTTCTCACTGTTTCTATATTCAGACCTATTCTTTCATGAGGCACAAGACTTCCTTCACACATCACTGCCATGGACAGGGTCATAGTGGATTGGAACTGTAGAAAAACTGTAGCCTGTCTCTGGCTGACCATACTGCTCACTGTTGCGAAGTCTCTCTGCAGCTTCCAGGAGTTTCTGCTGGTACCAGCCTTGAATGTGTTTTTGCATGTTTGCAGAAGTGTTAGGGCTCTGACCAGAATTTGCTATAGACCTTTGAGTGGAAGGTGTACTTGGCCTTTGTGGACGCTGATAGTCAGGGTTGTTTCTGCTGCCCTGAGGCTGGAAATCAGCTGGAGAGTACAAAGAGCTTCCACCAGGGTGGCAAATGACCCTGCGATGGAAATCTGACAAGTTATCCGCTTGGCGTTGGCAATCTGATGGGCTTCCTCCCATGTGCTGGTAGTCAGAATAAGTGTTGCCTGCAGCATGGAGAAACGGGGAACTGGCATTGCTGGGTGTGCTGACAGACATGCTGCGGTCAGTGCTAAAGGATGAGGAAGGTGTGCCAGACTCTGCACTGTGCCCAGCGCTGCCATAACCAGCACCTTGAGAGGCCAGCACCCGGCTGCTGTAACCAGAATCTTGATTGCTGCTGCACGTGGAATCCTCCTTGCTGTCACCTTTGTATACAGGGCTGTAGGAGAAATTGTCATGCTTCAGGCAGCCACTGGATGCATGGAAGTGCTGCGGCTGCCCAGAAGCAACGGCAGGCTGGTCCTTGTGATCTTTGGCTGCAAGATTGCTCTCAGACTTAGTGGGTTGCAACTGATATGGGCTTGAGGCGGTTTTCCTGGGCAGGTCATTGTGCAGTGTATGCATGCTGTGATAAGGCTGCCTGTCCTTTGCAAGTTGTCCTCCCAACCCAGGTCGTGTTTCTCGGGGACTCTCTGCTTGGCGTGGGCTACGGTCCTGGAAGTTGAGAGAACTGTCCCACTGGCGGAAAGAAGGATCATAGTTTTGATATGCTGTGGGTGTGTTGGTTTGCCTATATGTAGAACTATCTTGTGTTTCACTGCTCACTTTAACTGTACTCCAGTTACTGCTTACCTGCTGACTGTTCACATTCCCTGAATATCCATGTATACTGCCACCAGCTTTATTTTCTTTTGCATTTCCAATAGTGCTTTGTGAATTTTGGAGATCAGAAGTTGATGCCATTGGTGGGAGCACTCTGTATCGGGTGGCAGGTAATCGATGAGATGATGGATTGTACGACACATGACTGCTCTGACCAAACACTGAGATTGCAGAATTGGATTTGGCAGTGAGGTTATTTGATTTCACTCCAGAGTCAGTTGCATAGCCCGAATTGCGTTCAAGAGACACAGCCCTACTGTCAGAGTTCACCCTGTATTCTGCAGGTCTTTCGCCGGATCCAGGTCGTACACTGTTTTTCTCATGGGAGTCTGGCCGTTCAATGTCTCTCCCCTGGTACCCCATTTTCCTGTCGCTGCCTGCTACTCTGTAAAATCCAAAGTTATGTCCCATCATCAAGCTACCAGGGTAGTCATGGTAACCTTTACCAACTGCAGAGTCTGTGACGTACCCAGAACTCTCTCTGCTCACCTCTGGCGAATGAAGAGGTCGAGTGCCTCCACTTTCCTCCAACACACGCTCTGCACTTCTGCTGCGGAATCGACCACTTGAAGATGCACCATCTCCTTCCAAAACAGAATCAGTTGATCTGGTGCGTGGTCGGTAACTCTTGTTATCTCCATCTAACTTGTCTTGATGGCTGGAACTCAAGTTTCCAGCTGTTTCTAACACTGACTGCGTGGTGCCATAAAGAGGATTACTATGGCGACTACTTTGAGCAAACAAACTTCCAGCACGACCAGTGGACCCCGCATCTCGAGGCAAGGGGCCCTCTTGTCCACTGGAAGCTCGTAGCCTTTCATTTGCGTCTAGAGGACCCCTTTCGTCTAAATTTGGCTGGTGATGAGTGGAAACGGACCGCACATGCTGATGCAAGCCACTGTCTTCTGTCTTGCTGCGAAGAATTCCTCGTCTTGGCTGGGCCGCTGTTGTAGGATGACTAGACTGTGTGGTAGCTGCAGCAGTGGTGGGAGAAGAACTTGTCTGCACAATATCTCCATGGGAACGAGCTTGCCATGACTGATTCTGTAAGCGTGATGGAGTCTGATGGAACTGAGCTTTCTGGTGCGATGGGTACAGTTGGGACTGGCGTTTAGGAATGGCACCCTGATCAGGAACAGGAGTCTGTCTACCATTAGCCACTCCACTAGCGCCATATGGTGATTGTCCTGTTGGCCGTTCATGAGGCCCCTTATGCACCCCTCCTGCACTTATAGGACTCACATCAAACTTCTGGGAAGCTCCATCTGGCAGTCGATCATGAGATCTTGTATGCACTTCTGCTGTGGTTATCGTTACAGTGCCAGAACTGACATGACGGGCAATATTTTTGCTGCTGCCAGAGATGTTGCCAACCTTCCCTGGCATGTGGTTCTCAATTTTGCCCAAGTTGTCAGTACTCTGTCCACGTTGTCTTTTTACAGGCAAGTCTCTGACCTTGGAAGGCACACGCCAACCACGGATCTGTTCCATGGCTGCCTTCCTCGACTCATAAAACTGCTTCTTTCTGCCCTTGCCACTGTAATCGGAGCAAGACAGTGTCTCATCTGAGCGTGATCGAAACAAACGACCACCATCTGGACCAAGGTGAATGTCTGAAAATATGTGCCGAGGAGGGAGGGCAGTATCATCATGGTGATGGTCCAGGCAGTGACCATATGACCCCAGCCTGTCTTCTATCCAGTCGTGAATATGTCCTTTCATATCTTCCCCATAAGTCTCAACCACGTAATTCATATGATGTCTCTCTCGCTGGAGTCTATCTTCCAAAGCTCGTCGTTCTGCATCCAGACGTTCACGAGTCAAATGGTCAAGAGAGTGTGCCTGCTGTGCAGTGCGCTTGTCTAGCTGCTCTATGCGGTCTTGCAGGACCTGCACAGGATAACAAAAGTACTGTGGAAAATTTGTCAAAATCAAAACGCAGGACTTAAAAAAAAAAAGAGCGGGTGACAAGCTTTACAATACTGATATGAAAACACACACACAGATATTCATTCACTTATCTGACACATACGACATCATACATCAACTATTTTATAAAAGCAATGAGAGCATTCAAGCTATTTGTCTTTAGACCATATTAATAAAAGATCAGCAAAGAGAAAATAATCTGAAATTCAAAATGAAAAACATGAAGGTCATAATATCTCAAATAAATAAGGAATGGCACCACATAAATACTATAGAAAACAAATTTTTTTTTCAATAAAAGACTTCATCCATATATTGACACCTACTTTTTTCATGACTTCTATAAAAAATGTAACAATGTAGACAAAATCAGTTTTCTACCACTGGCAACTTAAGAGGAAAATTACTGCTTAAACACATTATATTTAAGAATTAGGCATGGAAGTTATCCTCAGAAAAAAGCTACATGAAAAAATACAGCGGGAAAAACAAATTGCTGAGATTGGAAGGCAGCCTGGTACTTCAATTTCCTGGGACATGCTGGTAAAGTCTTTAGCTTCTGTCATCAGCTGCACAAGGCAGCCTTTTCAAATTAGTGATGAGTACCAATCTAGCAAACTGTTTACATTAACATTTTTTATGTTCATTTCTGAGGGCAGGAAAAATGCAGAAGCTGCTGCTGAAATGAGGTGAACTAGCATGCCTAAGGAGTGAGTACATACCTGGTGAGTAGCATCAATGTGCTCATAAAGTTCTTCCCGAGTCTGGTGCACAGACCTTTCAAGGTGATGCAGAGCAGGTCCACATTGACAAACTGGTGAGTAACCAATTGGACCCTGAAAAAAAAAACATCATCACTTTCAAAGAATCATTTCAGAATAATCATCACTTCTAAACTGATTACAAGTTTCAGAACCTCTCTGAAAGCCACTGAGTTTCTAAAATAATTCTCACCAACAGCCTGACATAACGGTTAAAGGAAAACTCTCTTTTTTTTAAAAATTGCATGCAGTTTTGATAAATATCAGAAAAACACGATAAGCAATATGAAATACTTAATTCTGTGTTACTATCTTATATGAACTATATTTTTCTTTCTCAAATCAGTTTCACTCGCTTAGCACCTTGTGTATTGTAGACACAGCATTATGCTGTTTTTGGTTTTGTATTGTGTCTTGAGTAAGCCTGTAAGAATATTACCTCTGTAAGGATAGTAAGAATCCGCATCTATACATTTCATAGCAAGCTACCTGTTTGATGTTGCCAGCCAAGTCCCGATAATACTGCATACCAGACCTTGGCAAGTACTGGCTAAAAAACCCTGTGACAGGTTTGGAAGTTATTGGGTGCACTTGACTGGTGGGGACAACCTTCTTCACAGTCATGGCAGGCGCCTGGCCTTGCTTCTCCTTTTCTTTGTCCTTATCCTGCAATAAAATCCATGTTTCTGGTCAAAATGCTAAAATGGCAATAAGTGCCACAAAATGGTCTTCGCAAAGCCAACTGAAGGTGTATAATGGAAAACAATCACACTTGCAAGAAAACAAAGTATATGGTAAAAGTAATCTGAAAATCTAGAACAGGGTCTGCATACAGGTGGCTGTGACAGCTGGGTGCTAACAAATATAGCAGACAGCTAAAAATGCTTACAAATAATAATAGCAAACTGAAGAAGAGAAATAGAATACTTCAATGTCACATACATAAAGACTAACCTTCTTCTTCTTCTTAAAAAATGGAAAAAACCTGCGATCCTTCTCTTGCTTCTCTGGTTTAAGAGGTGGTTCATCATCAGCACAAACAACAGGACCATCATCATTTTCAATCTCATCCTTGAATACCACACCTGGCGCTTCTCGAATTCGAGGTCCAGTGGAATGTGGCTGTAAACAATATCATGGCATATTAATGCACCATACTAATTTAGGAACTATTATTTTAATTCATTAAAACAGAAAGTTTTGTTTTCAGCAATATATTGTTACTAGACAGGAATAGGTTAA
Source organism: Pomacea canaliculata (assembly GCF_003073045.1). NCBI lineage: Eukaryota > Metazoa > Mollusca > Gastropoda > Architaenioglossa > Ampullariidae > Pomacea > Pomacea canaliculata. The sequence goes on from NC_037595.1 coordinate 13,131,618, forward strand.
ATCAATCAGGAACCAATTTTCATGAAGGGTGCAAGCCAGAAGTAATTTCTACTACAAAAAATTTATTATCAAGTTTAAATAAATAAATTTATTTTTCATTAAAACATAAGAGGTATTTATTTATAAAATATAATAAAACAAAAAAATAATTCAGATCTTAAAGTGCTGAGGAAATGAAGAACAAAAAACTGCTGCCAAGACCTGATGATAAATTTTGTCTTATCCTTGACAAGGATGGGGCGATCATGGTCGCCTTTTTCTTGACAAGGATGCAACTATAATTTTTGCCTGACCCTCAACAAGGATAGGGCAATGATGTTAGGCTTACCCTCGACATGGATGTGATGATAAGAATAATATCAGGATGTTCCTTCCTCCTCGCTACATCTACTGCTGTTTCATTTTGCTGCATGAACATGATTTTTGACAACTTTAATAATGAATCCTTTCTAATGCTAAAAATGACCTGTTTCTTTATCATATTTTTTGATACACATATAAACAAACAAAAAAATATTTAGTTGAATCAACACCTGCATAAAAATAAATGTAATATGTAGCTGAGCATGCAGGTAAATAAGAATACATTTACATAGATAAATACGTGTTCCAGAACACTCTCACACTTATCCAGGCACACATACATAATTGCACACCCAAGGAAGTTATCCTTAGAGGCTGACCTTATTCCTAATGCTGACATCCACATGAGATTCAACCAGGATTTTGGCAATCTTTCGCCGTTTAAGAGCTGCTGCAATGTGTAGGGTGGTGTCACCATTCTGCATAAAGCAAAATAAAGTTATGTACTGATGTTCACAAAGAAAAACAAAAAAACAATGGGATAAAGATATGCATGGCGTCATGCAAAATTCCAAAGCTAAAATAGTGTTCTGTTTCTATTAGTTTATCTTGTTACTTTGCTTAGCAAATCTGAAGAAAACTAGCAACAGAAAAAAAAGATGGAAAAAAAAAAGAGAAAAATATAAGACTGACATGGGGAAAAAAAGAAGAATCTAACATCGTAAAAATAAGTGATTTGATAAGGTACCTTGTTCTGAATGTTGAGGTTGCTCTTTGCACTTATCAAAATGCGTGTCACACCAGCATGTCCATAACGAGCTGCTGTGTGCAGAGCTGTGTCCCCGTACTGCCAACAAAACAGGCATTTATACAGACGAATCGTAAAATTCGAATTAAGTTTTATGGAAACAGGAGCAGCTGGTATTAGAGAGAGACCTCATTGCCAATGACACAAATGTACCAACATTGGTTTCTACAACTTTATATAATAAAACTTGAAAGTATTGAAATATTTGAAAATTTTTAAGTGGTCATTTCTGTAAGCTGACCAAAAAAGAAAAAAAGGGAGATTTTGTTAAAGCAATGCAGCTATGCTGCAGTTCTGTGTGGCATTCATCGACACAGATATATGGCCAGTGGTACTAACATTGTTCTGTAGGTCAGGGTTGATGCCTGCATACAACAGTACTCGGGTGCTCTCATTGTGTCCATTTTGGGCTGTAAGATGCAGGGCTGTAAATCCAGTCTATAAACGAGAGAACATTAACTTTTCTTAATGAAAGAGATTACTGGCTGCAAAATTAATTTTATTTGTACAAAAAATGTACTTTTACTGTACAGTTTATTTTCAAACCATTTGGGCTTTAGATGATGCCACTATTTATAATGCGCTGTAAAATCTGTATAACTTAGTTTTTTTCTCTTACTGCTTTTAGACTAATTTTGAAAGCATATAGCATCTTCAATAAGCTGATGAGACACATATACTTTCAGATTACTATTCTTGCACTAGACAAATCAAAAGCTATAAGTGATGAATAAAAATCAAAATGTTCAAAAGCATATTGTAGATATCATATGACCAAGAAGAAAACTCACCTTGTTGGTCCTGAAGACATTGGCATTGTACTTGACCAACAGTTCTACAGTTTTGCTAAATCCTTGCCAGGCTGCTTCATGCAATGCTGTGTTGCCATGCTGTTAAATTTAGAGAAATTATATTTAGTAAATAATACCACATGCTATCATAATAGTTCACAGAAGTAATTCCCAAAGGACATAGATGCAAAATTCCACGTTAAGCATTTCAAAATGAACAGTTTAACCCTTAAAAGCAAATTTCTAATTTTCTCAAATAGTCTTACTTAGTGGGTGACTGAGTAACAGGCATGTGATAGAAGTTCATCCAGTCAACATAGCTTTCAATGTTTCATATGGTCTACAAAACTTTCCTCAAAAATGCATTGTTCTCTATGCACTGATTTTTTTTTTTTTTTGTCTTTCTAAAAGAAACTGTAGGTAATGTAGCTGTGACTGACATCAAATATCATGGTTTTGACTCATGCCATCCACAAACCTCATCTGCAAAATCCACAGCACATCCTGCCTCCAGACACAGTTGCACCACATCCAGCAAACCCTGTGAGGAAGCCCTGAAGAGCGCTGTGCATCCCATCTGCCACAAGATGAATGCCACTTAGAAAGCAGGCAAATTGCTTGCAGTCTTAATCTTTCATACAGACAAGTACCTTATGTTCTTTAGTGACAAAGTTATTACAATGTTAGCCTTGTTCTTGTATTAGAAAACACAGGTTTGAAATGTACTGTGAAATAAACTAGAGAACACCAACAGAACAGAAGTTTTAATTCTTTGTTTCCAGATGAACTACATGCTGTCCAACTGAGTTGTTTAAAGTGGTAATGAGTCAACACTATGTTAAGACCTCTTGTTTTCCTCCTCTTCTTGAAACATCTATAATTCCCTAAGGCACTACTAAAGTCTACAGAAAGGAATCCTGTTATGAAGAGTTTCCCAAAAAAATTCAACCTTTTAATTACAAGAACTTTCTTTATTTTTTGTTTAAATTTGCCATCAAACCTTGAAGATGGTTTATGAATTTCAAAACTTAATGTGATGAAAAGAATCACTGCTAAATGCTTTCATTTTTTTAAGTAAAAACAAATTTAGGTGCTCTCCCTCTCTCCACTGATCCAGATCATCCTAATGTCTTTGTGCACAGGACAACTTAACAGTTCACTTCTTTCTAACACCAACCCCAAACACTCTCAGCAAGCAAACTTTCAATTCATATTCAAAGTCAGCAAGAACTCATTGTTTTTAAAATATAATGTAACAAAATCTTAATTAAATATTGCTTTTGGTTATGGAACACTATGATATTAATAGAATGTATCAAAGTTCTGGCATGCATGGATTTCTTGTAGTCTGATGTTTTTGGTCTGGTTTGCCTGTCTTTTGTAACCATATGTTATTCTTATGATTCCTTTTTGTCTTCTTCATATAAATAAGATCAGGACATGCCACCCAGTGAGATTATTCTCCTGAAGACTATGTGGAAAAAATCTGAAAAGGTGGGGTAGCAGATGTGAGTGCTCCCTGCTGGAAATGCACCTTCTCCAAGCGACAGCAGATCATGAAGCCAGCTCATGTGGTTATTTGTGCTCAAATTCTGTATCTCCTGATCAAACAAAAAGTAGGAGGGAAGAGATGGAGGTTAGAAAACTACGGGAATGATTTTTTTTTTAGGTGTGTGTGGGGGGGGGGGGTGAGGGATGATGGCTTCCAGTACCAGGCAATACATTATTCCTGGTCTGCTATGTCCTTCACACTTGATATTCTTGCTGAGGATATTCTCAAGCAGTCCGTAGGGCTGGTCGTCGGTGGACGAGGTGCCTTGGTGGGGTGGAGGTGACTGAAGGAAAGTAGGTAACAAGAGTTCTCTCTCACATAACCTTCGATTCACGGGTGCCAAAGGTCGGGTGAGTGAAAGCACACCTCAGGTAGTGTTGTTCGTCGGTGAAGTACCCTACCGTATGACGCACACTGTCACCCGCCGAGTGGGTGGGGGAAAAAGAGGATTGGGTAGGCCTCTGTACCCTTTTCTGACTCACCCAGCGCGACACCTACGCTGCACGACCTTCCCCACTCTAGCGAATACGCGGGTGTTTGCTGGCAGGTTGCCCAAACGTCTACCACCCACCCAGCACCCTTCACAACACACAGACCAGTCGTCGTCTCCGACAGTACTGAGGCCCCGTACAGGTCTCGTAAACAGCTGGTAAATCATAGTGTTTGCAGACCGAGTAGGTCACCAACTGCCGCCCATCCAGTGATAAAGGTTGGGTGGATTTTTTTTTCTCTCGTTTTTTGCAAATTCGCCGAACCGATGGTTTAGTTTTCCTGGACACTTTTCCATGTCTGCTGGAATCATTTACCTGGAAGATTTCCAAAACAGTTTCAAGAAGAGACTGTTATCATGTTTATCATTGTGATATGTGACCACCAGCATGGATGAACCACCAGAAGAAAGTTGTAGTGGGATGTGCAAACAGCAACATCAGTTTTAGGGGATTTTATTTTCGTCTGCAAAGTCAACGGTTTCAAGCAAGTGAAAATTAAAAGGGTGTACAACAAGTCCTGGTCTTGGCCATATATCTCATCCCTGCTCGCGTGATCTTGGTCCAGACAAACAGTCTTATGATCATGCTGTCACTCGCGCGCGCACGTACGCATGTGCAGTCACAATTTTCGCATAATGCTTACCAACTTATGCCTACCTGCAACCGGGTACTACAGTATCTGCGGCGGCCATGACTTACAACAAAAGCACGCACCTGTATGCATGATCAGAAAAATTAGATTAACATCCAGGTGTACGAAAAGGTGTGAAACTAACAGGCAACTGAAGCGCCGTAGCACGAAGCTGGAGGTGGAAATGGACTGGCAGGCTGCTCATTTTTCTTGATACTAAATTAAATCCAGGACAAAAAAGTTTGAATGTCAGCTAAGATAAAAGCTGTCATAACATCCAACAGCAGGAACCTAATTTTACTGACGTTCATTACTCGAGGGCAGCAGGAACGTGTCTTGACTAGGCTCCAGCTCTAGTGTCGGCCATTTTACTTCCCAGCTGTCGTTCTGCACCCAACGATAACCTTTAGCAACAGGCCTTTACCTTTATTCTGTGACATCAATGGCCAAAAACTATAATCCAATCTCTCATCGTTGCCATGACAAAATCAAAGAAGACCTGTAGTCATTCACCTGTGTTTTCCTGTCCCGAAATACAATAACCCCAGTACAATAACCCCAAACAAGGGTTCGTGAAGGAATTATGCAAATGTGAATGGGATGGTGATAGGATAGCTTACAGTATAAGCATGCTGGAGAATACAGTGCGAGCTCCCTGTCTCTGGGGGACATGACAAGTTAATTGTACTTGGACAGTGAAGAACTGGAGGTGGGACCGCTGATAGACGTCTTTCTCCACCCGAGCAACAGCAGGACCTCAAAAGAATTAAGATACACAGGTACACGAGTCCTGACCGCGAGCAGCAGGTGTCAACTCTATCACACCCCTAGCGGGGACCTCGACCTCCAGTCCCTGCGCTAAGACATCCATCCGTCGGCTTGGCCCTCAACCACCGCGCTGAGGGCCATCATCCCAGCGCGCGCCAGACGCTCGTCTACCCTTGTGGACGACTCAAGAGCCCTTCTACAGGAACATCAGCAATAATCTCCCCTTCACTCAAGAGCTCAGCCTGTTGTGAGGAACCCGATAAAGCGCAAGGACAGGTAAAAACACGAGACGCTGATGCTTCTTTGAAGAGCATTGTGTCCTGTCTTCTACTGTAGGAGAATTTGTGATAGCGAGTGATGATTTTCTTTCGCGACCTGTATACGAGGGTTTTCTCTATAAAGTTTCAGAAGCACTCGTGGGTAGGGGGGACTACCCAAATACATAACACATTAAACCACCTCAGGTTAAAATTAACTTTTGCAGTCAAGTTCCTTCAAACTGTTGAAGTTATGAAGACAAGGTTTGTCTTTCACAAGGAAATGTCAACGACAGTCCATTTCAACTTCCGATGGTGGACAGCTGGTACTTCAGCTGTCTGTCACACGCCTTGTACTTTCATCTTCTCAAGCCTTCGACTAGTTTCCAACCAATTCCAAGTGTTTGTGTAGTCCGGAACTTCAATAAAACTGTAGGGAGGGCCTTTGGCTGCTCACACAGCATTACAATGAGACAGCACTCGACTTTTGTCTGAAGTGAATTGTAGGAAAGTGCATTAAACTAAAGGTAATGCATAAAAACAAATCACATGCAAGATGTGGGCAGGGGGCTAGAAGGCTAGGGATGCAGCGAACACCTGTACCTGTACCTGACCGACACAGGTTATCAGCCTGCACGTGACGGGGAGAAGTTCTCGCTCCAACTCGTAGCCACGCGAAATTCTCGCAGATTCACACAGACCGGTGTAAATTACTTCCCCAGTGATTTAAAGTGCGGGCTTGAACAGGCCAAGCCTTTGTTCTCATCAGTAAATTACCGATTACCGCCCACCTGCCCGACTCCACCAAAAAAACCGAACAGCAAATCAGCCACCGTCGCAAAATGAACGCTGATTAATGGGTTTCTTTAATGACCGCCAGTTAATGGGTTGTATTTAGTGAACACTGATGGTAGGTACAGGCTCGACAAAATGTATTCATTTAAAAACCAAAAAACATGCAATGAAGTGCTTTCTTGTTTCTTTTGATTGTTGATGTTTTACCGCTGTCAGCAACTGAGTGATCACAAATCACTAGTCTCGCCATGTAAAGGAGTGATGACACATTCTGGAGTCATCTCAATCCACCACAGCTCGTGATACACACTTGACCCAGACACAGAATGTGTGTCTATGGTCTTGCTAGTCTTCCTTTATTTATAATGGACTAATGCTGACTATCCAAAATAAAGAACCCTCCCATAAATACAAAACCACACACAACACTACAGCCCGTCGTCGCCTCAGTTTCGTTCCTTTCTTTGAGGGAAAATAATACAAGAAAAGTTCACTCTCCGCTTAAAACTTGAACAAGTCTCACACATGCATACGTCAACAATGGCCGTGCGCATGCGTGCGTGTGATGGGGAAGTGTATGTGTGTGTGTGGAGGGGGGGAGGGACACCGAGCCAGCAACTATGGCAAGGCAGTCACCCAGCCCTGTAAACAGATGTCACATGCAGAGAAAGAACAGCGTGCTCGAGACGAGAGCTGAACCCACGACAGTCAATCCTCACTGTATTGGTGACAGGCGTTAACTGTTACACCACCGGGCCGCCTGGAGCTGTCAAGAAAGCGGACATTCCAGCAAAAGATAATAAAAACAGTAAAATTAACAATGACACAAACAGACTGTGACTTACCGAATCCTGACAGTCCAGTTCGCATCCTTTCTCAATAAGAAATTTACAGGTCTCGGCGTATCCATTGAGAGCCGCAAAATGCAGAGCTGTTCGTCCTTCCTGCACAAGTAAAGAACGAAATGTTACTGTGTCTACAACCGTGATAATGTCACGTCTACCTGTTTATTGTTCTTTACCATTAGCCACCTATGTTTCTATGTATTTCATCGTCAATTAAGCTATGTTAGTGATGAATGAATGGCGATGATGAAGATGATGGTAGTGAAGAAATATGTCAATTCACGGCGAAAACACAGTAATGGTTAACAACAGCGACCGAATGCAAGTGAGCACGGATCGATCGCACAATATACACCTAGACTAGCTGTTCACACCTCAAAAGAAAGATAAAAGCAGCAAACACTGATCTATTTTTAACCAAGAATGACTTGGAAATATTATTTTGCGCAGTCGCAAACAATAACTCATTGCATACTCAGTGACCTATCATTGAATGGTTTTTTGGTTGCATTTACAATAAGTTTTTTTAAGGTAATATCCGCTTGAAAGGTCTCTGTAAGTGTGGCATACCCTTACTGCCTCATGCACCGAGCAAGGCAGCGATCAATATTGTACTCCACAGAAAACAAAAATCAAAGCCAGCATTTTGTGTGTGTGATATGAGAGATCGATATCACCTTCTTTTCCTCCCTTCTGCGGTCGCACTTTGAAGTGAGTGTAATAAATATCACAACCCTCTTCATTCCATTGCATAAGCTGTTGAAGACTAACAAGTCCGACTGAAAGTTTTCATAAGTCGCATATCCTGGATGCTGTCGACAGTAGCTCACAAAGTAAGCTGCAGTTATTTTATCATCACATAATTCAGATTAGCTAATACAGACAGACCCAAGTATAATCAAGAGAACTGCTTAGAAAGCCGGCAAGGTTTTCTGCCTCTAGTCCTTTAAAAAAAATATCCCGCCTTTTCCCACAGGTTGTAAATAAAACCCCGAGACAAAAGCAGTCTGCTCGTCTTTGAAGTCAGAAAAAAGAAGAAGTTGTTTGATGCACTAAAATGCAGCAGTGGAAACAAAACACAGCAACTGTGTGAAACACTGGCCGTCAACAAAGATCAAAAGTGGCCAGTCACACAGTATCTGACATCTTTTATGCATCCCTGGATGAGGAGAGGATTACAGAAAGTTTTAAAAGCCCCAGGGTTCCAGATTTGTGAAATGGAAAAAAAACAAACAAACAAAAACTTGTAAGAGTGTGTCACGTGTACTGTGCTGAAATCTGATTAACAGCTTCGAGTGTAAAATGCAGCATCGCAAGCCACTGACGATGGTGTAAAATTTTATGTTCCTAGATGGCATGGTGGACGATCACAAAGGAAAAATAGCTCCGGTTTTTATGCCCCAGCCTCACCCAAGGTAAACTTGAGGCACGGATCTGAGACCTTTTGGGAATTATATTATTATTCAAGACATCATCTGTCAAACACCTACTATGCAAGTGCTTCAGTCAACAGACAGAAACCACTATTTGCCCTCTGTATGTCTACATGGTCTGGTAGATAGCTGAAAATGATAATTATTATAAAAAAATTTGGGGGCGATTTCGTTTTTAAGGTGACCTCAGCGTTTACTGGGCGCTGACCTCGTGGTCAGGTATTTGCATGTACAGGTAGTACAGGATGGAACTGTTGCGGCCCTATGCTCCTCAAGGAATAAACAATGGAATGGCACAACACTGTAAAGCAGTGTGAACTTGAGAAGTAGGAATCAATGCCCCTTCCCCTACTCCTACCCCAACATTTGTGAACAGCATGTGTTTGTCTACAAGCACCTGGCATTCAAGTTCCCGAGAAACAGCGAGTCGTTCATTATTTTGTTTGCTGGCTGAAGAAACTGTTCGCCCACACACTTTTTTCAAAATATCATGAACCGACAGACATCCACACAATGGGACGGACACTATAGAAGGAGCCAGTGAACAAAAAAAAAAAAAAATTGAAGCCAGTCGTGAACAACTGCTCACCCACCCTCTCGCTTTCTATTCGTGTGTTTGCCTGACTGCTTTCTTGTTTATAACAGCACATGAGTGCGCGCGCTCACACGTGACTATGCAGATATTTTGTGTTGAAGCAGACCGCTGTAAACTTCAGTAAGATGTAAAATACCAAGCGGGAATCCCGTCACAAAGGCATATAAAGAGGCAACTGTGAAAGGCCAGGTCAAGCATACGCTACCCTCCATGCGGAAACCGCTCTTCCCCGGCACGTTAATAACGGCTGTTGAGAGGTGCGCGGCGGTGTCCTCCGTACACAGCCTGTCCCACTTACACCACCACCAGCCACAAACAAAATAAGTATGCGACAAGACGGCAACGTATAATTGCCAGTTCCTGCACATGCGCACACACACACAATCTTTTGCGAGGTTATGCGATTTGTTCATGCAAGAGGCTCTGTGGCTGTCTCTCTGTTGACAGGTACTATCATTTTACCTCTGTGGTGTAATTGTACTTCTACCTGTTAACAGGTAATGTCACTGTACTACTCTTCGTTAACAGGCGAGGTGACTGTGCTTCTGCCTGTTAACAGGCAATGTGATCTCGGTGACAGAAAGGCGAGCCCGCGCAGCCAGCTCCACTCGCCAGTGTGGAACATGCGATGGAACAGAGCTACATCGTCACCGATCTCATCGTGCAGGCCGGTGAATGTCTTCCATTGTAGATCAAGAGACCTCAGCGACCGTGGCAGCCCAGGTGTGTGCACGAGCAAGGCAGTTACCCACCTGCAAGCACGAAACTTGTCAACATCGTCGCCAAGGACTGACCACGCCGTGTGGTCACCCAAGCCGGCCCTGCCAAGACAACAGTTTCGTCTTTACACGCATCAAACTAGCTTGTCTCTAAGACACAAGATCCCTCTCTTTCACACACACATCCCTGCCTTCGGTACTGGCATGTCACCAATATAGCGAGAGTTGGCTGTCGTGGGTTCAAATCTCGTCTCGGGCACGCTATTTTTTCTGTGCCCGTGTTTATTTGCTTGCTGCTTGGCCGTGATTATAGTCTTAGTTGCAGGCTTTCTTCCAATTTTCCCCATAAAAATAATATGGAAAGGTAAGCAGGCGATTATGATAGACAAGGCAGTAAGCCCAGAACAATAAATTTAAGCAAGCTGTAGATTATTAAAATATCGAAATATGTGAGTTGATTGACCCACGTGTTTGCTCCTTCCAAAGCATGTCTAACGGTATTTCGCCCTACGACTAAAGTAAACCAGCCACCATACCCCTCCCAGGCACACGCAACAACAATCAACAATCAAAACAAGAATAGCACCGAGGCCAAACAAAACTCCTTTGTTTCTCTAAACCTCCCTCCTCATACAGTTGAGTCGTCGGGGGAATCCCGAGGCTTTGCCGCAAGCACGTGAGTAAATTTGTCCTGGTGAGCCACGGTCCGTCCACAGTATTTATTAACAGGGTCATCGATGAAGCACAAACGAAATACCAACTTCTCACCACTCTCGGTGTTGAAACATGCATCAACTTTCTGGCGTGTTCAAAATAGTCTTCGTTGTCTTGAGTGGAAAAACGGCTTGCTGCAGCCGGAGCAAGCTTTACAGACAGAATAAAGAGCATCCTACAGCACGGCCAACATCTCCTACAACACGGTCACCATCTCCTTCTCCATGGTCACCATCTCCTACAGCACGGCCAACATCTCCTACAGGGCGGTCAACATCTCCTACAGCATGTGTGCGCGTGCAGGCGCGTGTTTTGGCGGCTGGGGAGGGACACAAAGAGACCAACTGCGATGTCTACACGCGAAAGTGAAAGCTGCAGTACTTAAATATATCAACACTTAACTCAAAACCAGACTGGATTGTAAAATAGTTCAAAATTCAACGCTACCCGGTGTATACCCAGACGTGGGAATAATGTCATAACGACCGCTGTCCATGGGGTATCGCTGCAGTTCAAAAACGAAGAAAAGAAGTAACGAGATCGGGTGTCAGGTATAGGTACTTGCTTGTTTTTCACGCCTACTTAACACGAGCCCGTCAAGTGTCATCAAAGGTCCCCCCGGACTATAAGGGGTCATGCTCCATGTACCCAATATTCAAAGGCATCAAGAACGATGATCCCAATCTCTCTCGTGTCCTCGCTCTCTGCTTTGATGCGCCAGACCACGGACCAGTGGTTTTCCGCTCTTCAGAGTCTTGTCAGGGGACACCCGATGACCTGTGTCAAAGTCTACCATTCCTTACCCCGTCCCGCCAAGGCAATGTGAATGGTCCTCCTCGTGGGAAACTAAGATGATACTGGCGAGGACACAATCAAAATGGTCGATTCCTAGCTTGCAAGGATACATGAGGACACTCTCCATCAACCACGGTGTCTGGTTTTCACGCGGTTATCCACATTTAACTGCTCACACCAGAGAAAATATTTTTTTTTGAAACAGTTTAATGATATATTTTTTCTTCTACGGACAAATGTAGATGAGGTCGTAGCCAGAAAGCAAGAATAACTATTTATTCATCTGAACGGCCATGGCAACGTCTACCAGTTGAAGTCTGAGAGAAAATCAAAAAAACACAATGTCCACCTACGCTTGACCTAGTGGAATCCCGAAGAGGTTTTTCATTATGTGCCGATTAAAATTTCAAAATACCTGAGCAGTTTTTAGAAACTAGCAAAATGGAAGACAAGACGACGATCTGCGGTTCACAAAACCATCTAGTACCCTCGCGCCTTTGATAGTTTACAACTGAAGTGCAATCTCCAAGCTTCTCCCTTTAGAAAGACACATCCATTAACCATTTCATCATCGGCCCTCAAACCAAGCCTGCTGTCAACTCTGTTCTCTGATCTGCAGGCTCGGGTATCGCCCTCATGCGCTGCACGACCATAAACTAAGCACACCTGACGGAGGGGGCGATTTCTGCTCCCTTACTCTTTGAGGCAGGATCTCCTCCCCCTCATCAAATTATCTGACTCTTTGGTTCATGCCTGTTTGTTGTGAACTGAGAACATTGATCAACACCATCTAGTTCTCTCCCTTTCTCTCTCTCACACGCGCGCGCGCGATCTCAGGCACGGTAAACGGAGCTGAATTTAAATGAAAACATTAACATTCCCTCCACCCACGAATTTTTCTCCTTTCCTAAACTCTGGCGTTCAGGAAGTTTTACCATCACAAGAGCAGGGGAGTGGATCCAATGATTTTTATTTATTGTTAATCCAGGGCCTCTACAATGCTAGTCTCACGACCCTTGTGTGGGGACTGAAACTGGAGTTGACACTATATTGCTGACTGGCAAGAACACATTATATCTCGACTTATGACAAACTACCAATGACCAGATTACATGAACTCTGACAAGACAAACTTTTATAACAAACTTTGACAAACAGAATTATGGAGATGAAACATAGCTACGATAGCATCATGGCGACATTTGTGAGAATGAAAAGAACCTTCTAGTGTCTCAATTTATGTCTAACAATCTTTTGAAAACCAGGTGTCCATCCTTGACCATCTCCTAGCCCAGCTGGTCAAGGCTGGGGCAGCTAGACCTCAACATGTCACTATGAGAGAATAATACCCACCAGCTGAGACTACAATGTGGGACAGTAGCAAACTCTGATTTTGTATGCAGCCTGTACCACTGCCTCACACAGTACAGCCCGAACATCCTTTGTTCCCGAGAACATCCTCAGTTAATGTGACACTCGAGGCTGGGCGAGAACACAAAGCACGCGGTCAAATCATTCTCGATCGACACTTGGATAAGTCAGCCGTTGCTTTGTTGCAGACGACATTTATTTATAAAGCAGAAAGTATTTCCCGCAGCTTCTCTGTTCACCAGGCACCTGTTCATGAATGTGGTAGTTCGATGTCTTTCTAGGGAACTGCGGTTTCTCTCCTTCGTCTTTGTTTCCTGGAAAGTCCACGTGACCCAAACCCAAAGGGTAGTCTGACTTTGTCAACACGAAGAATGAAAATCGAAATAGCAAATAGCAATGTCACCAGGCAGATTTTTCAGTAAAGTATTCCCAAGTACAGCCAGCAGTGAGTATGCATATTGGTATGTTATCATGTATGTTATCATGTATGTTATCGTGCCGGGTCACACCGATCCTAGCATGCCAGCTGTTAAAGATTTCCATAATTAGTTTCAACACTCCACATCCTAAGTTGACTTGTCTCATGAAAAGTGTTTCCCAACAATGCTTCATTTCAGATTCTTCACAAGAAGGAAGTAACTATTCATGAATCGTATAATCACATGTTTGTTGACATCACGAAGTCGAGTGCACCTCCTAAGACTCACCTGTGGCGGCGGTGTGCATGAGGTAAAGCCCACTCATTGTAAACACACATGTCAGCAAGAGTTAACGGACTGCACAGGTGTGCATACTAAGAGCTCTAATGTCAATGTTACGGAGAGACCGGGTATGTGATCAGCAATGACAAAGGCAAAGTGAAAATAAAGAGCGGAATACACTACAAAGGCCACTACAACACGAAACTGGCTCAAAAACTTGCTTAAAAAAAAATAAGTAATGATCAAAAAGATACCGCCTTGTTTTCTAGCGGACACTTTAGCCAAATGTTTAGCACAAAGTTTGACTACAGACTATACAATACCCTGGGTATTCAAAATTGCAGATGTAACTTATTCTGACTTAAAAAAAAAATAAGCATCAAAAGATTTATGGCAAAGAGTTGATAAGTGCTGCGTACGCAGTATCTGCAGACGGAAGCCATCATAGAAGAAGCAGGGAAAAGGCTTACCCGATCTGGTTCGAATCTTGCTCCCGCCTGGTAAAGCTCCTTGACCTTGTCCGTCTGGCCCTTGCTCGCGGCCGCGCGCAACCGGTCTGCAAGCGACCCCACGTGCACGGTGCCTGCGTAACCAGAATGCGCAGCATTAGTTCCCTGGCCGGAACTGACGTCATACAGTTGAGGCTGAGACGAAACTGGTCCAGGGCCTGGGTGTCCTGAACTCATGTCTGGAAATACATTAGCAACATTCTTTATATCAGCAACAACCTAACCGTCAAACACTTAAATTTACCAGTACATCACCCACAAATAGGATAATCCTTTAAAAAATGTGATATTTTAATAATCAAACTCAAGAGGCGAACATTAAAATGTTAAAAATGTTAACATTGAAGATAAGTACAAATCTCTAAGGCAGAAAATGCTGTGACAACTTACTAACATGCGACTTAAAAGGGAATGAAGAAATGTCCGAGGCTTTGCACAGTGATCCCACAGTAACACCAACAATGGCCGCAGCTTCTTAAGCAAGCAAGTTTTTCTCCAGCAAAGACCCAATCCACTCATCAAATATTCAAAACAAAATGAGCGACCATAACCACTGGTAATAAAGTTTTTTAATCAAAACCATCTAGCGGTATTCATCCTGAAATCGATGATGGCATATCGCAGGCGGAAAAAACTTCGATCGACCAGCTTTCAATCTGCGGAGGGAAGTGAGGAGAAACAGGCACCGCCCTCGCGAAAAAATGCTAACCCCGAGGCCTCTAACATTTCACCTACTAACGACCTAAAAAAAAAAATGTTAGGGGACGCCCTTTAGCTTTGCCTTATGGAATATGATTTATCTACACCAAACATCCAGATTCTTCTTCCGTATGATGTGTTTAATAGCCTGTTACAAGCAGAACCAGTGAGGAAACAGGTGTCTTCTGGGAAACCTGTCATCGCTATGATCACTGACCGGAAAGAAATGGCGGCCCCTTTCTGTTTGAACATCTGTATCTACAGATCGTCTTCTCCAGAAACATTTGCTGCAGGCTGTCCGCAGGGTCAAATCTCACTAACCTTTGTAAACTGAACTGGATGTTTCTATCTACAGTTTCATTTCTTTTCCGCACGCACACGTTTTAGCCTTATCAGCAAACCTATTTTTTGACTTCCTGGGAAATGACACGACAGTCCAAAACCCTGATAAATAAATACTAGGTTCAATGACTTTGCTTTTCACATGTTGGGAACCAGTAATAATTTATGTCCACTGATTTAAATACGATTATCCAATGGGATAGCTCTTTAACATTTCGCGATTGTGAGAGGGTTAAGCATTCCGAAAATGCTATTTATCTGGATAGCCTACCAGGGAGAAGGGGCGAGAAAGAAATAACTTAGGCCAGCAAGATCTTAAAGTGACATTTGTGTCCCCTCTTCTTTCTCCTCTCCTTAATCCCTCGTTTTGATTCCATTCTCTACCTCTCATGTGCACCCAAGCGAGACGACTCGTAAAATGTGTCACCAACCATAAACAGCAAGACATCTGCAACCCAGAACAACTGGTATGAGCAGGCCAGACTCAGGAGGTTAACGATGTGTGCGAGGGAGGTGTGCAGCACCCAGAAGAGGATTAGGCCGATGAACATCGAGACTCACACCTTCAACCCACACTTCATCGAGGACCAGCCTTTACAACCCTCCCTGTTCACTCCCTCCCGCCGCCTTGCCCTCGCCATAGAAGTATTCTCGTCTCCCTCCAGAACTTACTGACACTTGACAAGTATACAAATCTCCTCGGAGGGAATAGTTCATAACTGAAAAGGAGTGAATACTAATTTCATGCAAACTGCGGTGCCCTGAAAGTAATCCCATCTATTTTCACGCTTGAGTCGTGGTAACGGATACACAGACAATAACAAAATATGAAACTGCGTGTTTACCTTCAATGCCTTACTGGAAATTATGTAAACTGTCACTTTTATCGTTGAAGCTTTTTATACTACTGCTGCCAAGCGTATCTTTTTTTAAAACGATACCAAAAATTCTCGCAATTTCCACTCGCATTAGTAGAGCCTATTTCTGTATATGTGTGTTTAATGGGACGATAAACGACAGAAGAAATGAACAAAAACCGATGAAGAAGGAGGTGGAATTTTGGCGCCGGAAGAAGACAACCAGGTTCAACAGTAACAGAGATGTGCTTAGACAGGGCCATTAACTGCATGGCGCTTGGTGCGGATCATTAGTATAGTGGCTATAGTCGTTCGAGACTATACTGTGCATCAATGAAATCGACACTTACATTTAAGTGGTTGTACTGTAATATGCTGAAATAAAACAAAAAATTTTAACAGAAAAAAAGCACAATTACTTATAATTTTCACAAACACGAAAGCGAGGTAATGGAGAAATCCTCAACATGAGTTTAGCATGAATGTGCTTGTTAGGACAGTCACCATGCCGCTGTTGTCTGAACATGAATACGGAGACGAACTGTACAGACACTGGAACTGTTATCTGAGGTAAGATCCCAAACATCATCGAATACAAAGTCTATGGTCACTATATCTGCCCTGCTTTACTCGCAATCCTAGTTAAATTCTCCCACTCCTCCCATTCAACTTCTTTCTCCCCGTAATACAAAGACCACTGCATCCTCCAAAAGGAACGGATTACAAGTCGGTCGTCTGCTTGTCTGGTCCGACCTCGTTTTACAGAGCAGCTTTTAACTGCCGAGCCCGAGTTCAAAGCCAACCGACAGCCGGAAATCGGAGGTTCACAGAGTACAGCGTGCGCATGTCACAGACAAGTTAACCCTCAGGCTCTAGCAATGCCTGGGACACAAACCCAGCTGAAGGATGACACCTGACACAGCAAGTCTGCGAGCGTTTTTGTTATGTCACGTGATCTAATTAGCCTGGTAAGCACGTGATCGAATTAAGTTTCGAAGAGACCAAGCGAGCAGTTGACGAGTACGCAAGAGTATCACTTGAAATAGGGCTAAGTGGCTTGCTGGCGTGTGAACAACGGTACCTTTGTTTTCCGGCCCCAAGCACACAAACAAAACCTGCCAGCCGCCAGGGGCCGACCTTCTGGGCGGATACAAATTCGCCCTTTCCCACTGAAGTCTCGTTCCCTAGCCCTCGTAATCCCAGTGGAGTGTCTTGACACGTCCACCAACGACCGGCTGTTGTCAAGACGCGGCTGCTGATTGGCCACTGCACACCGTGAGCTCAGTTCACTCTTCACATGCTCACGAGAAATTGCCTTTCCGCTTCAGAAATATATCAATTTCCCAAGGCCAGTTGTACGAGTACAAAAGAACATTGGAGATGCCGACTACAACTTTATTTAAGACAATGCGTGCAAACACCTACAGGGGATACAAGTTTTGCTGGTAATGACAATGATATGAACAACTATCGCGATAATGTAACCCTGGGGTTTAAAAAAAAAAAAAAATTGTCTGCACAAAAAAAATATAAGATGCATGAACGATAATTTTTTTTCAAAAACCCAATAAAGGAAATGACTTGCCAATTTTAAAAATTACAAAGTAAAGGATTAAATTGATTTTAAAAACCTATTGCAGAGTGGGGAAGGGGTTTCAAGAAAAGAAAACAAACTAGATGAAAGACAATGTGAGCTGTTGGACTTTTGTACAATGTTGCGTCACGTGACGACTAGCAAAGGTTAAAGCTAAATGATAATGACAACAAACGTAACAGTAAGTTACCAAAGCACACAACCACACAGCCACAAGAACATGAACTCTACTTTTTACTTCTTTTGCGACAATGCATCATTTAAGCAACCACTACAGGGAGGAGAGTATTTAAATGTCTACAACAACGAGCTCTTCGCTGTGATGGGCTTTATGGCGATGTTAAAGACAACATGGCGGATCTGTTAAAGGTCTAGTGTGGGTGCCATGTTTTTCTAATGAGTAATTCTCAGATATACTATTTAAATATAAATATTTACTATTTGACGAGTACTACCCTCCCATTCTTGTCATTTGTTTGCAGGCTGGCTGCCTTGCCGTACTATATAAAGCCAATCCCTCACCCAATCCCATTCTTGAGTACGCGCTTACAAACACCAGTGTACACATCGACATCAGGACTGTTGTGTATGTTTACTCTGTCACAGCTTTGGGAAAATTATTGTGAAACATTAAAGTATCTGTGTTCAAACAAGACTTTCACCTTTCCTTACAGGAAGAGATTTATATTCCAATATCTCGAGATATTTACCCAGATTAAAATAAGTGTATCTTGTACTGAACTTAGAAAAAAAAAGTGCATCCCAATGGACCTTTAATATGCTAATACCAGTGTATTTGCAACGCCGCCCAAACGACATCATCAATCAACCGGTAACAAAAAAAAAAAAAAATCTCCCCTTTAGCGGTGTCTCAAACAGTGTAAATTCCCCGACTTTTTTTTATAACAACAAGCATTCCATCCCTCCCTATCCTGCTCTTTAAAATCTCTGATTGTCGAACTCAAGGAAACGGGATTTTCCCAACACAAATAGAGTGTAGGAGTTTGCAGTGTACTGCACTGACCGGAACTGAATACACTGCAATAGAACCCAGGTTCAGACTGCCATCACTTCCTGATAATGTAAAGTTCTTGTCCAGAAGACTTCTCCAGGACTTCATAATGGCGGGCATCGACTTTGCGACAATGCATACCTAACCACCAACCGCCTCACCAAACAAATGCCTGCAAATGCTAGAAACGATGACAGTACAGTCACTGGGCGAAGTCCCGTGAGCATCTCACCCGTCTTGTATCCGCTCAAAACGGCCAAGAGAAGGAGAGAAAGAGCGCGGTTCATTAACATGCAAATGTTTGTCCCAGCTCTTGCCCTCTGCTCGCCGTCCAGCCCTCGTTCGTCGATGACCTTTTGCGCCAGAACAGCCACCGTCTATAATGAGACCGCCCTCTCTGCAAACTCTCTGCTCATGTTTCCAATGCCGAATACCAGACATTCCAAATGAGACTTCTTATGTAATGGAGGGAAGGAGGACAGCTGAGTGTGGACATTAAGGCACTAACTGAAAAATACATGCTTCAAAGCCTGTCAGCGAGGACGATTCCACAGAGTACACACAAGACTGTCACAGAGAGTAACACATGTGATAGAAATCCTGCCTAACACAAATACCAATCTGGCATGCACAACCCCATCATTATCACTACCACAACAACAACATAAAAAGAACCTATAATTACAGACTGAAGGCCTCCAAATGTCAACATGCATTGGTATGTCCAATCAAATAAAGTTTTCTACAGAACTGAGCCCCGTCACTGCTACTTTCACATCAAAAGTGAAGTCCGTTCGGACAATATTGTAAAGTAAGAAAAGTAATGTGTAGTCTAATTTTTTAAAAATAATTTAAAGAATAATCATTCTTAAAGAAACAGGGTGGTGACCTTGTTCAGCTGTTAAGGTTCAATATTTTATCTCTTTGTGTGTGTGAAGGGGGGGGGGAGGAGAAAGGTAGAGAGGTGGGGGGGGAAGATAAGACACAAAGAGGCGAAGCACATAAACCGAAAAGGTGAGGCTATAATCCTACGTTCTGCCACGTGACTAACTCTGTAGTCAGCCTGCAGTTTTTTTTCTGAACAGACATAAAAGAAGTTGCATCATGCAATGTTTGCACATTTAGGCTTTGCAGCTAAAAAATTTATAGTGACATTTTATTGTAACAATCGACAGCACCGCTCAACACTGACCACAAAACTCAAAGACCGAGGACTCGGGGGAAAAAAACAAAAAAAGAAACTCGTCTGTGTTTGCAAAACCATGCAGTACATTTGTAGCGCTTCGTCTCTCCACTGAGCCATCGCGTGCCCCGGCGTCAGTCTGGCAGCACAGCCGTCCGTCCAACGCCGGACTTGGCAAGCAGGATCGGTCAGACGGGCAAGGCACTGGCTGCCTGGCAGCACTGTACTCTATCATGCTCAGGTGGCACTCGCCTTTATACCAGAGTACATCTCGCTAATCCTTTGAACTTTGTACTACCGCCCCACCTTCTTCCTCGCCCCCCTTGCACACTGCCAGAGCAACACCAATAAATATAAATATGGCGACAGAGGGAGGGAAAAGAGTTTATGGGTAAAGAAGAAGAGGGGAGGATAGGCAAAATTTGTACTGTTAGAAGGAACTAGCTTATGAGCAACCCACTTGAAAACAAAAATCAGCTACATGTACTTTAAAAAGTTAACGTACAAAATTCGTAAGTAACAAAAGGCAAGACTCTCCTAACATCAGGCTCGCATGAAATCAGCTGAGATGGGGGATGAAAGATGAAAAGACAATGAGAGGTGAGGTGTGTCAAGTGACATAGAGGTAATCATGAAGCATCCTGGCTAGCCTGTCAACAGAAGTGAGGCTATTTGATTGGGCGCTCAGCGCTCCGAGGTTCTTATTAAACCGTAAATATGACAAAGTAATAACGGCTATGGTCACGACTAGTCAAACAGCCACATATCTGACAATGTGCGCAGTTACAATGGCCTGAAGATGTCCTGAAGACACCAACCCTCTTCACGGTTACTGCCAATGCAAATCGTTCTGCTTCACAAAGTATGCGCAAGCATGCGCGATCTTCGTGTGACAAAGAAACACTGAGAAAGAATGTAAAGCATGTATTGCATTCATAATGAACACAGTGTTTGTCACATGACCAAAGGCGGCAGGGCCACCAACTAAAACATTGGCAGCGACACCCTCAACAAAGTCGGAACTGGACAACCAGCCCACAACCCTCTGTGCTGGTTGGGGCAGGTGTGCCCGACTTGAACAGAAATGAAATATCAATACAAAGTGCCGGCTGTGCGACTGAGCAGAAATTCTCCATTAGCCAGAGAAAGTCCCTGTGTCCAGGTATCCAGAAACGATCAGAGCAAATGACACGTGACAGTTTCCAAGCAGCAGCCTTCCTCCTGAGCCACGACATCTCCCACACCCACTTCTCTCTCTCCCCCCAAAAAAACTCCAATACCTACTGTCCTCACTCGACCCCGTGATGCCACCCTTGTTGAACGACAACTTTTTTTATTTTTACCTGGTCTCGTTTAGCATATTTTATTATATTTTAATTGCTTCAACAAAAGTACGGATAAACTCTGTGCCCTTTTCCATTTAACAGCATTGTTTGTTTGTGCATGCGTGTGTGCACGCGCGGAATTTTTCTTTTGCAGGTGAGAACCGAGGTGGCATCATGCCTTGGTTTCTATTCAAGCCAGGGAACGCGCCTCTTAGCCCTGACTGCGCTTTGTTATGCAAACACCTGTACAGCCTACACCTGTCCACGATTATGTGTTCGACCCCTCCGAGTCGTCGCTGACAACAGCGCCACCTCTCCTTGCTGCACAGCAGCAACCGCGGAACCCTCACTCGGATTCTTTCATGCCACGAAGACTGTGTGGTCATTTCTGGCTCATCTTTACCTTGCTGAAGATGGTTCGAGTCCAGGCATGAAAGGCTGGAGGGAAACAATGTGTAATTTTCGAGGGCTGTAGCTTCAGAACCGTGCCCGACAGACCATTATCAGCGTTCAGACAGGTACCACTGTTTAGCTCGTTGTCTCCTCAATCTTCCCGACAGAAGAATGGCAGGGAAATAGAAACATCCAGAGAGGTTACAACAGGTCTGCGAACGTATCCACGTGTCCAGACGGTCAACACCAGGCGATATTAATCGCCATTTGAATGGTAATACTAGCGGGGACTGCCCTAGCTACCTTTGCCACGTGTGTCTGAGTGTCTTATCCACCATTATCCCCTTGTCGATCAGCCACATGCACCATCTGGCAATGCCCCTCACCCTCACCCACTTCCACATAAAATGGCGCAAAACGAATTTCCGACAAGCAGATGAAATTAAAAGATCACATTTAACTGTAATATTTATTCGAAAATAAAACAGCATTCTTAGAAAGCAAGGACTTATTACACGTTAAAAAGTAGGAACGATAGAACCACAACTACAAGACGGGTGTAAAGACGGTACCCGACTATTACATTTCAAATATAGAAAGACGTCTCCCCTCGCTGCTCTTCCATTTGTACTGATTTCCAATCAAAATTACCCACCACCACCACAACCACCACCACCACCATCCGACACGACCATGTCTCAAGGCAGGTGCCCACTGGACACGTGACAGTATCTCTCACTTATCAGCAAAAGGCCAATAAACACCGACCTGCGATAAATCACCAGGAAAAGGACAGTTAATCTTCACTAGAGTATTTTCTTTTTAAATCCCTACAACATTTTCTTGACGATTTTTTCCATCTAGTTCTGTTACATGTTTCTACATCATTATTACTTTCTTCTCTTTTGCGGCAATTCTTCAAAACAGTGAAATACTTCTTCATAGAACCGACCCCCGCTTGTCATCTTATTGCAGTAATTCTCGGCTCTACTCAACTCTTGATCAGTATGTGTGACTTTTAGGCAAGTAGTTTAAATTAATGGCCGCGAGTAAACATACTGACTGCTTGCCGCGCGCTCGTCTGCTAACAGGTCTTCGCCGTTTCCCTACCCGGACGCTTGGAAGTTCAAGGCGGGTAGGCTGACTCAACTGCCAATCCTTTTTGTTAAAATGCTTACACAGGGTCTTGCTACCACCGGAGGAATTCCGGGTACAACCAAAGCACGCACAGTAATGGGGATGGCATCGTACAAAAGGTTTCAGCCAAACCCTGCAAGTAATGCGCCGGACGAACAAGATAATCTCACTCCATTTTATTTGTGCCGAGGCTGTTCTCGGGTGTGGGTAATGGTACACGTACCCGAGTATCATGCAAGTTGTGCGTGTACTTTCAAAACTGGAAAAAACAAGACCACCCCTCCTTCCAAAAAAAAAAAAATGATGACCTGCAAATAATTTCTATACCCTGCACTTGGTAACCTCTGCATTTTCTCTTATACAGGCGGTCTCGGGGTAGTAGTAACTAACACATTCCTTCCTTGTTACACCCTTATTATTTTACAAAATTACATGCAAAATTGATTTCAAGGCAGTCGTAGAAATGATTTCAAGGCAGTCGTAGGAATGTGACCTGTTCATGACCCGAAGATCACCTTTAAGTCAACTTTGCATGTAAGTCGAAACTTTGAAATACAGTTGGTCATATACTTCACTTTTCTATGCACATTAAAACATTTCCAAATGCAATAAAATATTTTAAATAAAATAATAAAAGTGTAACAAAGCATTCGCAAGTATGAATGTCTGTCCTAGTTGGGACTACCTGGGACTGTTGTTGTTTGTTAGTTTTACACCGTGCCAGCAACTAGGGTCACATGAGGGCGAGAACAGGTAGTGATAATAAGTCAAAGGTTAGCCGGTGACTGACTTAGAGCTGTAGACAGATAAAATACAACACTCCCTATCCTGTTGTATTGTCCGCACGAGCCTACCTACCTCTCTGCGCACGCGTGTGTATGCGAGTGAGTGAGAGACACACAGAACCTTACAGCACAGTTCTAACACCTACGTCCAGGTGTAACAAATATAAACAACAGACCACAGGGCTGTCAAGTCCAAGCCACAAAGTTCCTGTGTAGTGTCAATTTCATCAATAAACGTCGGCACAGTCGATTGCCTATCACAGCGGTTCTCAACCTTTTACATGTGGCGACCCCCCTGACGAACACCGGTACGTCCGCGACCCCCTTAGCCAGCTAGGTCGGTGGAAGAGCGGCGGGGGGGGGGGGGGGGGGGGGAGCCTTAGCTAACCTCGAACGCCGCGTCGAGGAAATCAACAACGGAAGAACAAAGTTCGTATCTGCAAGAAGTATAACTGTTAATGAAATTTTACTAAAGCAAATTCTGTGGTGCTAATAAATATTATTTTATTAATTTTATTGGACACTCTCTTTGATTAATGAGAAGGTTGAGCCTGCTTGCTGCTGCATAGAGAAGCGAACCTGTGTGCGATGTTCGTACCCACTGCTATTCGCAGCTCAGCCTCTGCGTCCACACGATTTCTGTATTTCGACTTCAGTGCTGCCAATGCTGAAAATCCTTGCTCACACATATACGAAGTTGAAAATGGCAGAAGAACTTTCATGGCTTTCTCAGAAAGGAGAGGATATTCACCGTTGACGCTAATCCAGAATTTTGGCACTGGTGTTGTTTGGAAGACCATTTTCAGGGATTGGTCACTCGAAAGGTCGATGAGCTGCTCTTCTTCTTGCGTGGACAACCCGCTTGTGCTAGGATCAGCCAGAAATGGATTACGAATCCAATCGTATTTAGTCACATCAATTTCAGCGAAATAATGCTGAAACCTTTCTTGCAGTCCGTTTAGATGGGCAATAATTACATTCTTCACCTGATCAAGATTCAAGTTAATGTCAGCCTTTCACTTACACAAGCACGGAAACATATCAAAAATATTTTCTTGGAGTATCTTCTGCGTCCACAACGAAATGTTTCGGACGAAAGCACTCATCTTGTCAGTTGTTTGTAATATGGTGGTGTCCTTCCCTTGTCTGGTCATGGCCTTCTGTCAGGGACCTATAGAGTACTAGGACTGAGCACGTGTGAATGAAAGGGTGTGAATGATGGACGTTTCCTGAATGCGTGCCTTTTAGATGTTTTAAAAAAAAAGAGAGGTGTGACTGGAAAGGGAGAGGGGAGTCAGCGATGAGAGATTGGGGAAGAGAGAGGGCAAAAGGTGAGAGGAGGGAGATTGGAGGCTTAATTGTTGAGAGGGGGATTGTGTTTTGAGTTTTGGAAGTGAGAAGTCACTGCATGCCGAGACAGTGTACTTGAATAGGGAGAAGAGATTTGGAGTTTGATCGCCCTCACCACTCGGTTACACAATGTAAACTAATTTCACTAATACCAGTATAAGAAACTTTTTTTAAAAAATGACCACCTTCGCGACCCCCTTGTAGGCACGTCGCGACCCCCCAGGGGGTCGCGCCCCACAGGTTGAGAACCGCTGGCCTATCAGCTCTTGGGGACTTTTTCCTCCCCACCACCAACCCCATCCCCCTTCCTAGCCAAAATAAGGTGAGAGGAAGGAGAGGGAGGGAGTCGTACCCCGCGGCTGCCCCTGCTTGTGGAATGTGGCAAAGATAACACTATCTCAAAGCGTCAATTTCACAATGGCAAGCTTGATGTGCGCAGAATTTTTATTTTCAAAAACACACCCCGAGGTTTTTATTTTTTTTCCATTACAAAAGTAAGGCGGGCGACTCAGTCAAGGAGTAGTGAGATATCGTGGTAGTGCAGTTCTCATCAAAGCTCGTAAAATGACTTGGTCTTATCAACCTGTATCTAACAGAGGAAACCTGCTCTCTTTGTGACAAATGTTTCCCAATATGTGTCTCGACCCCCATATCCCTACAAAAAAAAAAACAACAACAAAAAAAAAACAAAAAACAAAAACAAAAAAAAAACAACAAAAAAACCAAAACAAAGGAAAACCCATAAAAGTCCAGCGGTTATTATTTGAGGGTTGACTAAGGGGCAATAGCTTTTACGAGCCGCCTGCACTGACCACATGAACTTGCTACTGCGCGCCATGCTGTTCCCTCCTTGTGTCACATCGGTGTCGTGACAGCTGGTGTTCTCACCTGAAGTGTTCATGCTGCGATATTAGCTCGGTTTCTAGTGTACATTAATACTTAGGGACTGTTTGTGAAATGTGCTAAGGATAGGGTTTTGATGTTGGGCGAGTTTACAGTCAGCACTTGAGACCCGCAGTCGCTGATTAGTACCATAAACCACTTCACTCGTCTTGAGACAAGGTTGGTGGGGATGAGTGTCTGCGGGGAGCTGCAAGGTTTGTTCATTCACTTCTATGTCTGCACAGACAATCGGCCGCCAGGTTCACAGCTCATGCGGAACCACGCCGATGAAAGCAGCGGAAAACTCGCGTACACTAACATGTTCATAAAACACCAGGAACTATCCTGCAAAATACTCCCTTTGTGTTCAGAGGTCAGAGGGTGTGAACTATCGCTGGCGGTGTAGTTGGTTTTTTTTTCTTTGCTTGAAAGCCTTCGGAATAAAATTATACATAGGAACACCGGCAAGAATGCTTATTTTCTGAATAAGCATGACCAGAGAAATACAACACTATGAACAAAAAAATCATATCTTGCTTCAAAATACCCAGAGACATCTGTGATTGTACCTTTATCCACCTCTGTGCGTATTAACAAAATCACAAAATGTTCCTTTTTGGGCAATGTGGACAGAAAATATGATAAAATAAACAGACACCATGACAGTTTCTTCATGCAGCAATTTCTATTTAAAAACCTTGTCTGGTCTCCAATACCGATATTTGGAGAAGTTGTATTTATTTT
The DNA here is from genome assembly GCF_003073045.1 of Pomacea canaliculata. Classification (NCBI taxonomy): domain Eukaryota; kingdom Metazoa; phylum Mollusca; class Gastropoda; order Architaenioglossa; family Ampullariidae; genus Pomacea; species Pomacea canaliculata. The sequence continues at coordinate 13,157,999 of NC_037595.1, forward strand.
TATTAGCAGGCGTTTTCTTCATGGCAAGGAGACTATAGAGCAAAGTGGGATAATGATAAAGTTTGGGACTACTGTATACAAAAAGTACGGATGTGTGTGGGTGGACTGCTGTCTGTCTGCCGAGACCAACGCTTAGCCTCTTGCGAAGTTCGCTGTTAGTCTCGGCGAGCCTAAACAATGAATGTGACTAAACCGTAAGCTTTGTTCACACCTGCCTCGTTTTAGTAGTTAACTAGGAAAAAAGCAGGCCAGTAATACAAGTAAAATGTCCCTAGTGGAAACCCGTATCATATAAATTAGCTGTCACCACGTTTTCTCGGATATCAAATGGAAAATGTCAGCGGCTTTACACCTCACGGTTTCAGTAGGTCACATTATATTTTGTATGCATGTGTAGTCTCTGACTAGGTCAGTGTCTTGCTGTGTGCACTTGACCCGACTTGAGATACTGAGGTCCATTAGACTGTAAACAGCAATGGACATGGTATATTGTTTACTAGGAGACCCCGCCACCTGACCTGTGGTTTTAGGCTATTCGTGTGACTAGCTCGCGCAACATGGGGACTCCTTCAGAAAAAAATCCTAATCCCCTCAACGATCTTATCCCTTGTTGATCTGCTGGCTAGCATTAAATGCCCCGCGATTTTCTGACTGTATAAGCAGCGAAGTGCGAAACAAACAGCACGAGGCTGAGCGAGGTGTGAGTGAGAAGTGCTCATGCCGTGCGCCACAGTAGCAGACGACGCCTCGCAGCACGCCAGCAGCCGCCATGCTGTACCGGAACTTACAGACAAAGGGAACATTGCAAAACATACGAAGACCCTCTGCCCACACACTACTCACGTTTAAGGTCTTTTGGATATGTGTTATATTTGGTGAATCTTTTAATTATGAAGATGCACAACCAGCCCAGCTTTTTACAATATATTAGAACAAACACTCAAACACTTGAATCAAGTCCAGAATGTACAGCATTGTATCCATGCATTTATCCTGAGGACAAACTTATTCTCCGTGACAAGTTCTTTACCACCAAGGAACTGTGCTTTGGAAGGAATTAAGAAGGGTAGTGCCAGCGGGGTGTGGGTAACACCAACTGTCACGAGCAAACACCGCATGCACAGGGGCGCGTTGCACGCTCAAATCAGCGGGACATTACAAGGCATCTTCGACTGAATTAGCAGGCAAACCCCCTCGGAAAACAAAAAGCTTACGACATAAAAGATCGAAGGAATTACTCACTCTGAGACACGCACTTGAGTCAACACCGGGCTGGCTCTAACACGTCTGAAGTCCGTAACATTTCAAACATTAGAGGGTTAACAGCTGAGGCCGCCAGCCACTGTACCTGTCTCGCCCTTCTACGGGAGGAGGGGACACCAGTCCACGCTCACCTTTTCCCTTCCTTCTCCTTAAATGTTTTCACGGCAGAAGGAAGGGGAGTTGGTAACCTAAACTACAATAATCATGATTGATTTGTCTTCACTGTTGGTGACATGCCGAGATTTTTTTCAATATGTTAAAGCCCGCAGGTTCTAGTCCATCTTAAAGACCAACATAAACTAAAGGCTGGGTTGAAAACATTAACAAGCCCTCGATTCATAGCCGTAGAGTCTTGAGGCACGCTTGGAAACCGTGTAACAGAGTGTTATCACTAGAAGCTGTACTTACTTCTGTTCACTACTAGACTGGTATCAGTGTCAGTCCACTCTTGTTGCTGACAGCAGGAAAAGAAAATGGAAGAGATAAAAAAAATTTACTTCGCACAGTTGATCCTCCGAATATTACAGCACAGCCTGCGAGAGCCACGACTTAGTTTAGTTTTATTCAATAATGTTCACCACTGCACGAGTTGTCTGTTCATACAAACACAATCTGATAACTGATAAGCAAGAAATGAACTAACAAATAAACTTCAGGTAACTGCTTTCATTGCTACTAAATCGCCTCTTCTAGTAAGCTGCCATGTACACGTGTGCTGTGTTAAGGCAATATTATTTCTGATATTAAAAAGTGAGGGTCTTATGGTAAGTCATAGCTGTATTTCCACTGAGGAGTAACAGCGTTAATTACAAACCTAAATATTAAAAAATAAAATCTATGTTATTTTGCTGTTGACATATTTCACACTACCTCACCCTCCACAAACATGCACGTACTTGCATCAAAAAGCATATATACAGGCAACGACGTTTTAGTTGTTGTTTTTTTGGTTTTTTTGTTTGTCCTTTTTGTGGCACAGACTTGGGCGAGTAACTTGTTCTACGCCGAACGTGGTTGTCCGGGGAACAAACTTTGACTTCAATTGTTTTATCTGCTCTGTACATAATAAAAGCTTACACAAAACCCTAACCATAAACCAAACCTTAAAGCTATCTTAATTATACAAGTGCAGCTAGCATGTTAAAACACACAAGCTCTCCAGAAAATAAACAAAGTGTCTGAGCTAAGGAAAAATAAAATAAAATATTCATCAGAAAAGAAACTAGATAGCTCGCACTGAAGCCAGCATGTGTTCCCTATGCGCTTATGCAAAATGCAGTCACCAGCTAAGAACTCCATTTTCACTGGACACTACAAAACGGTGTTCAAAAAATGGTGTGCGCATGCACATCGGTGCAAAAAAGGAAATTCCAGGTAAAAACACTTGCAGTGAGAATAATAAACCCTGTGCTAACGTCTCCTGCTTGTAATGAGTGCCCAAACATCAAAGCTCACGCTGAGAAAGAGAGAGGGAGGGGAAAATTGCTTCATTACTGTGATCGAGGGAGGTAGACACCGTGGACTTGCCCCCTCCCTATGTGCGTCACTGTGCGTGGCGATGTTAAAGGTCAGGCTTTCCAACACATCCTCGTGTACAAAAAGCTCCATCAGGCTAGCCGCCTCGACCAGTAAAAGACTACCTGCCACAAAGTTTGCACTGGCAGGCTGAAGTCAAAGTTGACTCCTTGACACTTCCACAAAGAAGCCGCATCCACTGATAACCCCTCCCCTCCACAGGTGTGTGTAAGTCTTCAACCCAGCAAAAACTATAAACATGTTCGGCTACCAGTTAACATTCAGTACAATAAAACCTCAAGAGACTCCAATCCTGCCCAGTAGGAAATGTACAAGTACTGCCATGATGATGCTGAGGTGATGAGTATGATCTGCATTGAGGGGACATGGCAGAAAATAAAGGCATTTGAGCAGTTGAGGTGACATCTTTATGGGAACTTCTGTGCCTTGGGAGGACACATAAACCCTCTTTCTGATAGGTTATGGTGAGCTATTAAATAGTATGTCCTTCACCAAGGCCTGAATCAACCATGGCAGGCGAAACCACCACAGGGAATGCTAATGGGGACAAGATAATAACAGAGGTGATATAAATCAATTGTGATGTTATAAAAAGTAAAGTTGGTTTTCAAGTTCAAATGTTGCCTTTTTGTAAGAAAGTTTGTTCAGTTTAACTCAAAATTGTTCAATGGCGCACTCCACACAATTCTATTTCTAGCTGATATCTAAGTACTGACATTTAGACAGGTTCCCATGCCATTTAAACATTTAAAATAAAATGTTAGAGTAATCAGATTAGGTAACCGAAATTCATCAATTATTTGGAGACATGCATGTTAGACATACTTGTTAACACACACATATCCACAAGCAAGGAAAAACATACAGAGTTTCAAAACTGTTGTTTGATTCATATACATATTTAATTTCTAAAAAATGAAATACTGAAAACTTTGCACAGTTTATGATGCCTTGTTGGCAGGGAAATAATGCTGCGAGTTACTGTGCCTGTGATTTTGAATACTTGCAGAAAAAGTCCACTTCTGCAATATAGCAAAGTGTCTGAGTAGCAGGCATAAGAGCCCAAGCAGCACATAGGGAATGAATACAACATTCACACAAACCTCAGCACAAAGCTAAAAATTCCAACTGTAGACAAAAGGTACAAAAAAAAAAACAACAACCTTCCTCTCAATGCATTGTGACACAAATCCTTCCCAGCCTGGAGCCGCATTATCATTTCAGGTTCGATGTCAGCTGCTAGGGCAACAACCTTCCTAATGTTTCTGAAACAGGACATGCCGCTCACCAGGTTACCCCTCAGGTGCCACTGTCAACTTTTGTCGACTGATGCTACATATCCGCTCTAGCAGGGCACCTTATAGGGCCCTTCGTGTATGAAAACATTCTCTGACAATCTGGTTCTCGTGGATCCAAGCTGAAGGATGAATTGTGGCCATAGAGCCCGCAGGTTGGCTCCATAATAGTAAATACGCCTTTGGCACGTTTGTGCAGTTCTGTGGTATACGAGGGCCGAGCAACCAGTCCTGGGTGCTAATAATAGTGAATTACTAGGGGCAGTGAAAGCTGCCTTTTATAGGTCTTGCCTCCCGCTGACATGCTTGTCACAATTTCTATTGCCTAGAATTATTATGAAACTTCAATCTCACTCTGCATTATGGTCGTGGTAAATGCCACCTCTTCAATTTCGTTCCTTAAGATTTTTCTAGCTGTAATGAGACTCAGCTCAACAATTGTGTGGTTCTGACCGACTCAAATTCTTATTACACCCTTCATTAATTTTGTTGAAAGAGGGAAATGTATAAGCTTCGTAACCTGTGTACTAGTGTTACAGTCAATAAAGTTTAGTTCATAAGAACGAAGATGTGTTATAAGCTCTGCAACCTAGTAACAGACTTTTTTTTTTTTAAAAAAATGTTCCCTTCTAATTTCTACTGTACGTAAATACATACTAAACAAATCTTTGAAACTTACATTGATTAGTGCACAATCATTTTCAAACACAGGCGAAGAATATGATATATATATTTTTTTTTTTTGCTTGAATGCATGTGGGTTTTTTGTTTTTTTATATTTTTTTTAAAAAGCGTACTGTTTGTGAACCAAGCGACCGAGGGCTTTCCAGTGTCCCCACAGGGTAACTGTCACACATGACAATCAATAAATCATCACCGAATCCAACCTGACAGTTATGCGAGATCATGATCTTAACGGCAAAATTCTTTCAGTAGCGAAATGTCACGCATTCATAACCTTCGCTCGAGGATGACACTCGCACTCACCTGCCATGGCATATCCCGATGTCGGCCTGGTTAGGCTCCAGTGTGGAACAGAGGGTACTCCAGCAAATCTTGTTCTAGTCTCGAAATCAAGAAGCGTATATCACACTCTCGGCCCATTCCCCACAATGTAATGGCGGTGGTGTTCGTTGACAATTATCCACGAAAACAAACAATTGACCCACCACACCTGTACAGAAGTCGTAAACAAGGCAACACGAATTCTTCTGCCTCAAGGCAAGGGGAGGTCTCTAACTTATCCACGCGCGGTCCTTGAACACCAGTAAACACCTGTGAGAAAAACACCAGCACCACTGGAAGAACTACCAGCACACGCAGCGAAACACCTGTGAAAAGTACGCACAACTTACTCCAGGTAAGTTAAGAGTCGTGAGGCTCTGTGGTTGGAGGACAGTGTCCAGGTTTTCTGGCCAGAAGTCACCCTGGCGGCGACATTTCCACGGAGTAAAGCCCTCGCTAGCATGGTAAGGAAGCCATGCTTCCGCGTCATTGCGTGAGGCGCAGACGACAGTAGGTCGGCGTCGTCTGCGCATGACACGCTCGGTCGTCGAACGCAGAAACGGCTGAGGCCCCCTGAGGGATGTGTCGCCACTCACCTGTCGCTTGTCACGTGTCTTGCACCGTTAACAAAGATTTGAAATTCGGTTGCGCGCGAATTTCTTTTGGAATCTGGAAAAAGGAACTTTTTTTTGTTGAATTATAATCTTCATCGTCTCCTGCTACATCATTAATTAGTGCGTCTAGTGCATGCGGACAAGTTATTGATTATAAAGTCATGGTAATGCACAATTAAGTGGTTCTTAGGAAGACTCCCCCAAATATAAATTGCAGCAGTATGAATAATGGCGATAAGCTTTTTTTCAAACTCTTTACAAACAGAAGAAAACCCAAAGATTTTGTTTTCCTCACTGATGGCTGAGCATTGTAATGATCGAAGTACATAAAAAAATATTTGTATACTACAAATAATAGGAACTTATATCGCCTTAACTAATGCTACATTTAGCTGTGAAAAGTACTCAGTGAAGGTTCAGGTGATAAACTATTAACCAAATGCAGTAAAAGCCAATAAAATAATATGTAAAAATTAAATTGTCTAAGTAAAATCATATTGGACAAAAGCCAGTCTTCAAAAAAAGTAACCTTACTTATAATCCACCTGTATAAAAAGGGTATCCAAGGATCACAAGTGACATGAAAACAAGTTCCGGTGATACACGGACCTCTATTACACAAGTGACACAAAAATCAAGTTTTAGGGACTAACTGCTTGTCTCTATCTATCCTACAAGTGGCATGAAAATTAAGTTGCGGTGACAAAGAAAGTATAAAAACATTTCATCTCAGCAAGCCCTCGTCGTATGTCACTTGTCTCAAAATATGTTTCACTATATTTGCAACTTTGTCGACTTTTATCTACCACGACAGAGCTCAGTGGCGTAGGAAGATGTTCGGCGTTGGGGGGGCAAACTCCCTGCTGACAGTGAACGGCGTTCGCACTCGCACGGTGATGACCGTCTCCTCTCTACGTTCCCCTACCTTTCTTCTGTTCTTTGCTCTTCGTGAGGAATTACGTCTCAAATATTGGGGGGCAAAAGGATATTCCTGCCCCCCCCCTGTATTTTCCTTGGGGGGGGGCTGCCCCCGCTGCCCCCCTGGTTCCTACGCCACTGTCCAATGGAAAATAAAGTAAACTTACACATAATATTAATACTTGAATTTAAATTGTAAGGCGCTTGTAAATGTTTGTTGAATGCACCACACGTGAAGTATTGCAAAACAAAACTACAGTAAACAAGAAACATGTAGACAAAATGAAACCCTAGAAATGAAGGGCTCTACATACTTTGTAATTTCATTATCTATTCAACTCTACAAAAATTTGCTGACCAATGTAGAAATAATTTATCACTTTAATTTACTCACAATCTCAATGCCTAAAAGTTCCATTCTTTACTGACATCAACAAATAAACAGAAACTTATTAGATGAGCTAAGTTTGTTTACCTAGGACGGTAAACTAGAAGAAATAAGAGAATATGTATATGTGTGTGGAGGTGGGAGGTTTACATATATATATACATAAGTAAATATGAGTATATGCGTGTGTGGATGTGGGTAGTATATCTATAAGCAAATATATGTATGTGGGGAGATTTACATATATAAGCAGTGATGTGTGTGTTGGGGGGTATTAAATATATATGGATATGAGTGTGTTGGGTGGTGGTGGGAGTACATGTGTATATAAGAAGATACAAGTGTGCATGAGGGAGGGGGGATTTTATATATACATGCAAATATGAGTGAGTAAGGGTGTGTGTGTCAGGGGGTATTTTATATATACAGATATATGTGGGGGGATTACATATATAAAAGCAGATATAAGACTGTGTGTACCGGAGGGGGGGGAGGTTATAAATAAGCAAATATGAGGCTGTTTGTGTGTGTGTAGTTGGATTATATATATACATATATGAGTGAGTAGGTGTGTGTTGGTGGTATCAGGGATGGGCAAGCTACTTTTAATTTGTAGCCGGCTAGGCTACAGCTACTTTTTTTCAAAATGTAGCCGGCTACACTACAGCTACAATTTTTCAAAAAGTAGCCAGCTACTTTGGGCTACTTTTAAAATGTAGCCAGCTTCTTTTGGCTACTTTTAAAAGCGTGATGTTATAACAAGTTAGCTGTAGCCAGCTGGCTGTAGCAACATACACAAACATCAAACATACACACAAAACACTATTACTTGCTTTACAAAGTTTTTATTATAATAATGAAACGGAGAACTGCGATATACCGACAATTTTATTTAGTGAATCCATAAATGCTTTCATTCATTCCTTGCCCCCTTCCTCCCCCACCCTTTTTTACACAATAAGTACACGTATTTTACGATTATATTAAACATTTCTGGATCTTTTTCCTCATCCTGTTTTAGTGACAAAAGAAATTATATAAGTTTTCCGATAAACATTTGTTTTCTATAACTATTTGTTCCCTATTACTTTGAAATGAAAACTAAACAGATGCTTAAGTATCAGGTACCTGGTGGAATTTTCAATAAGTTAGGTTATGTGGTGATGAAAAATGTCAACCTCTTATCAATACTGTGACAATGAACAACAGACCATTGAAATAAATGAGTTTGCATGGAATATAAGTAAAACACTGCTTACTCTAATTTAGGCAAGCAGATCATAAGGCATTTTTTTCTAACACTGACACTGAAAACAAAGAAAGGAACACAAACTAATTGTTTCCAAAAGCTGATAGGGTGAAAAGTATAGTCCTGGCATACTAGAATAGACTTTAATTATATAGTAGGATGTCAAATGTAGCATATAAACACTGAAATATATTTTTTAAAAATGATCTGATACAAGATATATTTATTTTAAATCTTTAAGCTTGAATTTCTCTGTTTGTCGTTTTTGACATCCAGTCCTAAACTATAAAAACATATTTCTCAAGATTGGCTTGTACTACAGCATTAAAATTTTGCAATTTTGTTTAGAAATGCATAAGCTACAAAGTGAAGCATTTGAGAATATGGTATAAACATTACTTTTGATAAAATTAACATTTTTCTAAATATTTTCTAAATATTTAATTGCCACATTCACACTGAGTCGGGGGGTACCATGTCTGATTTTTTATATCTCCTAGAAATCTTGAGATATCAAAACGCCTTATGCATCAGTTTTCTTATCAGTGCCTCTAGTTTACAAAAAATCCAAAACCGTTGGTATATGACTTATGGTATTGTGTAAATGTGTTTTTTAAATGCTTGTACGTTTTGAAACAAAATCGTTGATTAAAGTCACAATTTTCACTTTAGGTACTCAAAAACAGTTTTAAAGTGCTATATTTATGTTATTTTGTTACTCTATATTAAAAAACCCTTAAAGATATTTAAAATATGGATTTTAATTTTTGGAGTGTACCGGTAACCTTAAAAACAAATCTACATTCTTTTAGTCCTTCATGGAATTGAATTTGACCAGAACTTTGGCCTCGAAGTTGCTGTCTGTCACCCTAGTGCGCAGCTTTTGTCATGATAAGTCCTGCCAGACTGAACTATCTCTCAACAATTCTTGCATTTGAAACTATACCCACATTTTGTGGCTTCGCAAAATGTAAAAAATTTCAAATAAGGCTGGAAATTGATGGGTACGTCCATCTTCGTTTTTCAAATCGCTCCCGCCACGTGGACGACCTGGTACTTGCGGTTACTGAGTGTGCGAGACACGTGGGTGTCTGGCTGTCAAGACACCGAGCAGTGACAGCAGTGGCTGTCGTCGTCTTGCTCAGTGGCGTAGGAAGATGTTCAGCTTTGGGGGGGCAAACTCCCTGCTGACCGTGAACGGCGTTCGCACTCGCACATTACGTAAAAAAGGATGGGGGGGGGGTAGAGCACGCACGTACACAGTGGTAGCATCACAACACGCTGCTTTATTGTTAAAAGGCAAAGCAGCATTAAATAGGAAAAAAACAAAGTAAAGAATGACTCCCCGGCTAACGCATTCACAAGAAATGTGATAAACGTTATAATCATATCTATCTATCTATTCCTCTTCGTGCATCAGGTTGCACATAAGGCCTCAACCAGAGTCCGCCACCGATGTCGATCGGCTGAAACCCGCTCTAGGTGACCCCATGTCCAGCCCTTTCCTTTCATCTCCCTTTCCACTGTTCTTCTCCAAGTTTCCTTTGGGCGGCCTCGTTTTCTTCGGCCGTCTGGAGTCCATCGTAGGGCGACTCTGGAAAGGTCTGCTGTCTGCTGGCGGAGCACATGTCCAATCCATCGCCAACGCCTTCGTTGAACCTGCGTGGTGATGGACTCGGTTTCACTTCTTCGGTGGAGTTCTTCGTTGCTGATGGTGTTTGGCCAAAAGATGTTAAGTATGCGCCTGAGGCATCTGTTTTGGAAGACGTCAAGCTTGTTACTGATGGTTTTGGTCATCTTCCAGGATTCTGATCCGTAAAGGAGGGTGCTGATCACATTTGACTTGAAGATTCTCAGTTTGATCTTCTGGCTGATGTTTTTTGCCTTCCATGTGCTCCTGAGTGAGGCGAAGGCCTGGCTGGCTTTCGCCAGTCGGGCTCGAATCTCCACCTCCGCATCCCCGGTGTTTGACATTTTGGACCCAAGATAGGTGAAACTGTCAACTTCCTCAATCTCTTCTCCATTTAGTTTGATGCCGTCTTGGACTCTGGCGTTCACTCTCATACTTTTCGTTTTCTTTGTGCTGACCTTCAAGCCAAGGTTTCCAGCTGTTTCTGAGAAGGCCTTTGTTTTTTCATGCATGTCTTGGTGGCGGTGTGACAGCAGGACAATGTCATCAGCAAAGTCTAAGTCTTCCAGTGCTGTTGTTGCTGTCATAGTCATGGTCCATCTGATCCCTCTCCTCTCGCTGTCGGTGGAAGTCTTCATGATCCAGTCCATGGCCAGGATGAAGAGGAACGGCGACAGAATGCAGCCCTGCTTCACCCCGGTACTGACGTTGAAGGGGTCTGTGAGCTCCGTGTCACAGACAACCTGGGATTTGAAATCGCTGTACAGCATTGCAATGACCTGAACAAGTTTTGCAGGGACTCCGTAATGCCTCAGGATCTTCCATAAGGTCTCGCGGTGGATGCTGTCAAAAGCCTTCTCCAGGTCGATGAAATTGATGTACAGCGGTGTGTTCCATTCGTTGCTCTGCTCCAGAATCTGTCGCAGAATGAAGATGTGTTCGGAGCAGGATCGCCCAGGACGAAATCCTGCTTGCTGTGGTCGCAGGTCTTTCTCAAGAGTTGCCGTCAGTCTTGACAAAACAATCTTGCTGAAGACCTTGCTGGTGAGGGAAAGAAGTGTTATGCCCCTCCAATTATTGCAGTCTCCAAGATCTCCTTTCTTGGGTAGCTTGAAGATGAGCCCTGTCTTCCAAGCAACAGGGAGCTGCCCTGATTCCCAAACTTGCTTGAAGATTTCAGTCAGCTTGGGAGCTGTCACATTTATATCTGCTTTCAACATCTCTGCTGTTATTCCATCTGCCCCTGGTGCTTTGCCGCTCTTCATTGTCTTGACTGCTGCTGTCACTTCTTCCAGGCTTGGTGGGTCTGTGCAGATGTCAAGGTCTATAGCTGCTGGCTGGATGTCTGCAAGCTGAGGGGGATCTGGTCTGTTCAGAACCGACTCAAAATGTTCCTTCCAGCGCTGTAGTTTTTCTGCCTCTCCCTCGATGACATTACCGTTCACGTCTTTCACTGGCACATCACTGTTCTTAAACCCGTTGTTTAGCTGTTTGTTTATCTTGTACAGTGTCTTCAGGTCATTTTTACTTGCTGCATTTTCTGCTTCATCTGCCAGTTTCTCTATGTGGTCTCTTTTGTCGGTTCTTGCCATCCTCTTTACCTCTTTGTTTAGTTTTGCATATCTTTGTCTGAGTTGTTCTTTCAGGCGTTCAGATCTGGTGCTGTTGATTCTTTGTTTGGCTGACTTTCTCTCTTCTATCTTCTTCCATGTCTCTTCTCTGATCCACTGTTCTTTCTTTTTCCGTTGGAAGCCCAGTATTTTCTCTTCTGTTTCCTGTAAGACTCGATTGAAGTCGTCTAAGGTCATCTCTTGTTGGTCTCCTAGTGCTTGGAACCTGTTCTTTACTTCCATAGCAAAGGCCCTTTCGGTGGCTGGATTTTTTAGTTTGCCGGAGTCCACTCTCTGCTGACGTGCCTGTTTTCCTCGTGATCGACGCAGCTTCAGAGAAACTGTGGCTATCACAAGAGTGTGGTCACTGGCAACGTCTGCTCCTCTGTAGGCTCTAACATCTTGAAGTGAGCTCCTCCATTTTCGGTTGATGATGACATGGTCTATCTGGTTCTTTGTGGTCCCATCTGGTGATGTCCATGTTGCCTTGTGGATGTCTTTGTGTGGGAAGAGTGTGCCACCAATCAGTAGGTTGTTTTCTTCACAAAAGTCTGCCAGTCTCTCTCCGTTGTCATTGATGCTTCCGATTCCATGTTTGCCCATGACATGCTCCCTGCAGGTGTTGTCACTTCCCACCTTGGCATTGAGATCGCCGATGATGAGCAACATGTCATGGGCTGGAACGCTCTCTGAGGCTGCTTGGAGCTGATCGTAAAAAGCATCCTTGTCTTCTGCCTCAGAGTCATTTGTTGGTGCATAGCAAGCTAGCACTGTCAGCTTGGTGTACTTTGAATGGAATCTTGCTCTCAAAAGTCTGGGTCCATAAGGCTTCCATCCCAGCAGTGCCTTTTCCGTTTTCTTGTTGAGGAGTAGAGCTACTCCTTCAGAGTGCTGAGCGTCTGATCTTCCTGAGAACAAGATGGTATGTCCTGACGCTAGTCTCCTCTTTCCCGTGCCAGTCCATCTGACCTCACTGACTCCCAGGATGTCCAAGTTGTAGTTGTCAAACTCCTTGACTAGTTGGAGCATCCTGCCAGTCTGGTACAAGGTCTGGACGTTCCAGCACCCCACCCTCAACTTCTGCCTCGGCTTCAGTAAATCCGCTGTCGGGGCGCCAGCTCCCTTTCGGGTTTGGCTGTCGTCCGTCATTAGTCCAGTCTCCTGGTGTGCTTCATTACCTTCGCCATCTGTGACGAGTTTTCTGGTTTTAGTTTCTGTAACATACTTTTTTTTTACATGGTGGGGTTGTTAGCCCTACCACAACCTATTTTACCTCTAGGTGAGGTGTCCACCTTAGTCGCCTCTTACGACATGCCTGGCTGGATGGCAGGGACCCTATTCTTACAATGCTTGCTAGGCAAGCATACCCCGGGGTCCCACAGGGGTTATAATCATATAAATCATATTAATCAAGGTTGGCAAGTCAGTGTGCCAAAAAAACTGTGTCTTCGGTGATTTCTATTAATGAACTCCATTGCAATCTCGTCCAGATTAAGCAGATCAACCCTCTCTTTAAATACATGCATGATGAGACAGTTATTCAAGCGCGTTTGTGTCATGGAACTTTTCAGGTATGTTTTTGTTCGTTTTAAGGCAGAAAAACTGCGTTCTGCAGTTGCCGTGGTAACTGAGATAGTAAGATACAGTTTCAAAAGCTTATCGATCTCGCTTAACATCTTTCTCACTAACCCTTCCGGCCAAGAGCAATCCCCCCGTCTCCCATGTTACCTACTGGTCAGCTCTTCCAGTACCTCTATTACAAAATACACTACCAAACAGTATACCTAAAAAAAAAAGAAAACACCAAACCCCCGTGACAGCAACGATCAACATTCCAGCTCTGCACATATACACCAGCGCGCGCACACCTATGCACACATGCGCGCATGCACAGGCCACGCAGTCACACTCGGTCACACACCGTGGGTGGCAGCGAGTGGGTGGGGGATGTTTTATGTTGGTCAAACGAAAACCGCCAAAGAAAAGGCGTCGCATTATGGGGGAGCGGGGAGGGAGACGACACTCGATGTACCGATGTACTGTCCGGCTGCTTTCTTCACTCAGGCTTCAACGCAGCCTGCAATTAGCATGGCAAACAAGACCAACGGACTGTCCCCGATCTGATCGTCAGAGGTGTTAGGGCCTCCACTTGCCTCAGGGCCCGCTTTTGTGACGGTGATGACCGTCTCCTGTCTACGTTCCCCTACCTTTCTTCAGTTCTTTGCTCTTTGTGAGGAATTAGGTCTCAAATATTGGGGGGGCAAAAGGATATTCCTGCCCCCCCTGTTTTTTCCTTGGGGGGGCGGCTGCCCCCGCTGCCCCCCTGGTTCCTACGCCACTGGAGCTATCACAAGCATTCAACTTCTCGTTGTTTCTCGACTGACACGAGATCTGCGCGACATCGGCATCAGCGGAATCAAACTCTGCATGAACTGGCAGGAACCGCAGCTCCGGGTGACCGTGACAGTAAGTCAAGCAGCCCTCGGTTATTTTATTGAGCTCTTTGGCGGTGGCAGTTAGAAACACCGATGATCGATCTCGCGGCCACTGCGTGCACATGCCGCCGAAGGAAACGCGAGACTTGCCCGTAGCGGAACTCCGCCTCCACGACTCAGTCAAGCGTGGCAGAGAAAATGACACCACACTCATTTTTTTTCCCTTTCTTTGCCCTTTTTCTTTTGTCAGCCTCGTGCGCTTTCATGTCTGCATCTTACGAGGCTGGAGCTATGCGCCAACCTTACCTCTCAGATAGGAGAAATAAGGATCCAGATGAAGATCATTGGTATGGGGGGGATGTGCTGCCTGTGCATCGAGCTTATATTCAACTTTGTACACACCAGAGAGCACCAGCAGTGCAAAACCCACAATGTCAGCACAAATAAAGAAAGGAGGAAGGAAGGTGAGAAGGATAGAATAAATGAAAAATGAAACGACACACTAAATGAAAGAAAGAGAAGTATGCTAAAAACCAAGTGACTATATATCATCCCTAAAAATCAAGTCGGGAGAAGCACATACCCAATCATAGGCGCACCAAAAAAAAAAAAAAAGAAAAAAAAAAGTGGAAGCAAGGAGACAAGACGGACCGAGAAGCAGCGATCGTCTCGGGGTGACGAAGGTGATGTTTTTCGCCTAGTCTGCAGGTCATGTCAACGAATGCCACACGCAGAGAAGGAATAGCGAACCCGACACGAAATCGGAACTCAGGAGAGCTAATCTTCCCCATCTTCATGACAGACTGGCGTCCCCGTGACGTAACGTGAACCGTCTCCCTGTGACCTGTGACCTTGCGAGGTCGCAAGCGGAGTCTTACTAATGAGAAAGTGTTCCACGGGCTTCCGAGCGTCCTTCGTACAAGGAGAGGCCCGGCTAAAAAAAACGACTTTAACTGACAATAAAAAATTACTAAAGCAAGGCAACAGATCGTCGAGGGTATTGGGGAGCTACAGGGCTCGATTGTCGAGGGTTTATATGGTCTGTTCGTGAAAAGGCCTTTTGTAGCAGTGGCTGAAAAAATAATCATTATTCTGCTTCCGCGGATGTAGAAGTGCTTGTAAGTGAAGCAGTGCGGAGATACTGTGGTAGCATAATTCTACGCGCGTGTATGTGTGTGTGTTCTGTTAGAACAACTGCGATCCCTTTTAGCGAGAATGCTCTCATTTTGATCGTAAGCATGGTTCTTAGGTAAGAGTACCAAAGTGCAGTATTTTTCTATTAAAAAAAAAAACAAACAAGCAAGCAAACAACAGACAGACAAAAAGACTACCCTTAAGCTTATTTTTACTTCCGCGGGAATGTAAGTGCTGCCGGCAATCTGACTAAACTCTTTGGATTTGTTGACCCTGTTGGAAGAACAGTTGCTAGAATTATTACAAAAGGTCTCTTTGGTAAAACCAGCACAGTCTGATTTTCTTAAAGTTGGGGTCACCGGGTCAATCAAGTTTATAGTCTGAAAGGTCTAAATAGTCTCAAGAGAATAATTATTACAATATTCAAGAATTAGTTTAAGACTGTGATCGTGTTATGGTAAATGTTTATTTTAAAGTTATTTTCTTCTTATTGGTAGAAAGTCCCCAGAGTTCCTAGTCAATAAACTGTCCTTCGGTCAGGGGTCCCTCAATCATAATTTATAATTTAGCGGTAAATGTTTTCTCGTCTCACACTTTCACTAGATTAAAAGCACAGCTACCGACGGAACACAAACATTTGACTGAGAATCTTCTCGACTGCATACCTGCTCGCACCAGCACGACACCAGGTGTCACTGCTATCACGGAGCTTTTCAACTACCCTTTCAGCCCCAAAGGTCGAACTGCGGGGTCAGGTGCTGGTGAGACTCCAGGAATGCGGTGTAGTCTTGGGAGAGCGGGAGGGAGGGGTTGGTGTGTCGGGTACACTGACGACCTCATACCCGAGGGTCGCTGCATGGTGCTGCAATACCATCCTTGACCTTTGTCTCTGACCCCCTCTGCAAACGAACGCGTCCCCAGTCACAAAACATCGGCAACACACGGACAAGTTTATCACGGATTTTCATCTAAAACCTGGCCGGTAATGGATAACATTGCGACCTACCCCACTCCTATTTCAACACACGGAGTTGGCAAACATAAACAACAATCTAAAAGCACTTCGGTCGGTTCGTTTTTCTCGAGGAATAGGGTGAAAGGGCGCACAGAGAGAGGAAAATGCGAAAACGTTAGAAACTTTTGTCACTGAAGTGCCTAATACCCCCATCTTTAGACCACTCGATCGACTTTGTGTATCCCCCTGTCGGATTGTCACATGTACCTGCACGAAAACCTTCATTCATGTGTACTTTAATAATTACATCATATACATATGTATTTGTGTACATGGATCTAAACTTGGAAATACAAGTAATTAACCCTGCTGATGTGCAGCCTGACTCGTATCCTCCAAAGCCAAAAGGTTACGGACCTTTCTCATCAGGTTCAGACTGACCAGGTAGAGAAAGAACGTGGACATTGCAAAGTCCCATGTAACCATGAGTAGCATTTCAACCATCACTGTAAAAATACTTTACTGTAGAGCCAGTGCCGACAACAACAAAAAAAACCCCAAACAAAAACAACAACAACAACAACAACAAACAAACAAACAAAACCAAAAAAACAAAAACAACAGGGATTACCAAAAATGGTAAAGAATGCAAACTGGAAGACCAGAGGAAACAAACGTCCTGTTACGTGGTGCAACATACACGTGATCACGTAGTCCAGTGGGGTATGTAGGTGAAGGACCAGTACCCAGCCCCCTTCTATCAACGACACAGATACAATTTGTGCATGTATGCAATCCAGAACACAAACATTCCAGCACTGAAAACATTGTAGATAGTGACGAGGAGGGATTGGACGGGGGGACGGGTGTGCATATGTACACGTGGACCATGTCTCAACCATTCCGTTCAGTGATAAGAGCATATAGTCCTTAGGTGTTTGAGCATGCGTTTACAAATTTTCCATTAATATAATTATTATCTACTCTTGTGACGACATAAACCTATGTGTACGAGATGAATTTCTTTCCCTCCGCCATTCTCATTCCTCCCCTCGTCCATTACACACACACCTCACCCTATCAGCGAACAGTGAAGTCAGGTGTACATAGCAAGCACTTCGTTTCAAGCATTTACGCAGGTAACAGTTCCCCAGCAGCCCCTTCCCCACAAACCCCTACCCTCCCAGTCGTCTCCCAGTCGTCTGCACTTCCTCACGTGACGACGCCTTGCACCCGCTGTCTCGTAAGCAACGCTCACCGATCCACCCGTCCCACCCAGTGCGGGCTGTCCTGTCAGTGTCTGTAGGGTAGCGATGTCTGTCAGTGTGTCAAGCTGGCAATACCCGACGACACACAGCAAGTCAGCCATGGCTGGCAGCACCCAGTCAGGTACTACATACACTAACTACAGGAGATGGATGACGAACCGCAGCCTCCTCGCATCCTGTCATAACTCGCAACCTCTGAGCCATCGAGACTTCACACGAGGACATCTTTCGCAAAAAAAAAAAAAAAAAAATTAAAATAAAATGTATCTGATATTTGGCATAATTTTTTTTTCAGCTGCTTAGTTGCATGGCTAGAAATCTAGATTTTAAGTGTAACATGTTAAAATAAATATCACTCAAGATATTTTGTATAAATGGGTCTGCGTAGACATTCTGGTGAGTGCACAAAGCTATGGGTGACTATAACTCACTCGTTTTTACCATTGAAACCCCATCTGCGTTTGCCCCCATAAATTAAAGATAGTAATACAGGAAGATGAAATTACTGACTCCTGTGTGTAAGTAACGTTTTAGTTTGTCAAAGGGTGTTGAGGACTCCTCGCTCTTTCTAGTAACATGAGATACTTTCAAAGACAGTTTACCGGCCTTTGTGTGCCTGAGTTAAGCCCCTTTTTAGATGACGCATTATAGATACAAGTGTTGCCGGCACACAGCCGAGCTTTTATGGTCTACCCAAGACCAACTTCTCAACGTTTTTTGTACACGCAGCTTCTTGCCGGCGACCCTCGCGAAAGTGTTGAGAGAAAACCGAGCAGACGAGAGACTGTAGGGAAGGGATTGTTTGCTTACAACTCCTCAACAAAGACAAGCCGCGATCCTTTCACAGACAGAACTTCAATTAGCCAGGAGCATGTACACTGAAAAATGAATAGCAGACTTGATCTCCGCCATAAAAAAAAGAAAAAAAGAAAAAAGAAACACTATCGACATGGTCGAATACCCAGACATCTATCCAATAATACATGTAGAGGTCGAGGGTTTATTAGTAAACAGACATTTATCAATGGATGTGTTTAAATTTATGAGTGAGAGCATGCGCAAGATGATGTTCTGGAGCTAATTTTTATAAATACCAAAAAGGTGAGCGTTTCTGGCTAAAAAAAATTATATTTACACTAGCAATTCTATTGACAGCAATAAATCCGTGCGTACACAAGAGGATCCCTTTCTTTAATTTGAACTTTCAGGACTCGGTAAGAAAAAAAAAAAAAAATAGAAGTCAGTGTTGGGACTAGAGTCGGTCTGTGGCACAGGCAAGTTTCTATACTGCGTCTGTTAAGATGTATATTTCTCACTCTTTTTTTTTTTTTTTAACCATTTCTCAATCAACTCGGAAACTTTCTTACACATTCATCACAGTTCCTCCTACAATTGTGTGTGAAACTGTTATATCGCATATTGTGTGAAAGCAGTTCCCAGTTTTCTACATATTCTTGCATGCTTACAATACACTCTGAATCAAGTATTTAACCCAGGGGTGGCGATCCTTTTTTTCTGCTAAGGTCCATTTTGATATCTTTACAATCATTCGCTGGCGACACAAAATTACACACCTTAAAAATTCACTGCTGTATTTAACATTTAATTAAACAACCCACCCTAATATAATGGCTGGAACCGTTTCTTCGGTACCATGTTAGAGTTTTTCCAGTAATATTTGTTATTATTGTGATTCACCTCATGGCAATTTATGTTCTTAGGAGGAAAAATAAAACAACCTGGAGTCGGGTTGTCCTCCCTGCTATACGGGTTCCCTTCTCCCCTCCTGCCGCATCAGAAAGAGAACGGTAAATACAGTTGTTGATGTTCAAAAGAGGGAATTACTCTGCTAAGTCGCCAGGTAAGGCATTTAAACAAGCTCTTCACCTGCCTTCAGATTTGTGGACAGTCAAAAGCAAAGAGCAGTAATCAGTACCTGTGTACAGAGCAGCAACCTGACCTAAGGGACGCAACCACGACTGCGCCAGGACAAGGAAGGTGAGCAAAGTTACCGGAAAGACATCGGCGTCTGGGGATGGAGAGATGGGGAAGAGGTTGCAGGTGATGAAAGGGAGCCGCTATCACTGTTTGCTCCAAGTGCTCGTGTATAGGTGGATATTTGTAGATCGATGTCACAAGCATTCCCCTCCCTCACGCGCTCACGCCACCTGGGTCTACTTAGAAAAATATTTATACCTCTCAGCTATGATACTAGTCTCCGGTAAATTCTGAGATTTGTGCCATCCTCTACTACCTTTACTTTTTCTAGGGTTAACATCTCTGTCTCTTTGTCTCTGTCTCACCCCCCAAACCGTCCGGAATATTGCTGTTACACGTGACGCATCATTATCTCTTGAATTTCAAGTGAGTGCAGTCTGTAAGTCCATATTCCTAATGCCACACATACGACCGTCCCTGTCCGTTTCTGCCACCAAAAAACTCACGTCTGCTTTTGTGTTGTTCAGTTAGATTACTTTCAACTTGTAGACCTCTCTGACTGGACAAACTTCAATGGTTTACTCAATGTTCCTCATCTTGTCTTCCTACTGCAGAGAGCAGATCCTACTACACCATTGCTCTACGAGCTTCGCTGACTGCCAGTCCAAGTTACACTGATTATAAGATGAGCACAAGTACTACCATTGTCTTCATGGCCTTGCCCCCAGGGTACTGAGCTACCGACGCCTTACCCCAGAGTCAGTCTCTTCAGTCTGTTGTGTGTTGTGTTCCCTCCTGTCTGCGCCAAGCATTAGATGGGAGGAAGTCAGCAGACGATCCCTCTCCACTTCAGGCATCAGTGTTTAGAATTCTATGCCCCTCTCTCTTAGAATTGTGTATACATATGAACCCTTTATGTCAGGCCTCAAAACCCATCTCTTCCTGAAAAAACATCTTGCATACAGTTTCGTTGACTCATCAGTTCTTCTTTCATCTTTGTTAAAGTCAGTAAATTATGGTTCAACAAAGCAACCCTGTAAAAGGTTACCGAGACGATTATCCATGGGAGGCAAGTCTTGCAATGCTGGTACTTAGAAATTTAGAAAATCTTTCCCCTTGGGTTGTCTTTTCTCTTGTGCACCCGTAAATGTCTGCTTGTATCAGTGTTTATTCTGATAACCAGCACTGTAAACATCACCTTTACCAACATTGAAGTCTGCCGGCCAAATATTTCTTACTGTGCTCCCCTTACCGATAAAGCTTCCTTTTCAAGATATTTCTCAACATCTTCATCACACCTGCTGCAGGATTGCTGGACGAAGAATTGCATTCGTTGACTGGAAGATACAGTAATAGGTTACTCCACTGATTTTTGTTCCCGCATGCAAATATCCAGATTTTAGTTTATTACTGACAAACAATTCCATTATTTTGAGAAGCGATGAATAGTAAGATAAACAAAACCATTGACTTGAGTAGCGATGGGTCGCTAGTTTCTTTTAGACAAAATTATTACAATATTTTTTCCAATTAGGCACTACACATACTACATTACTGCTGTTATATATTTTTAAAGATAACTGTACACACTTACTCCCCACTCGTATCTCAGACGTTTTGTTATGGACGAACAGAAAGACAGGCAGGCAGTTTGGCTGGCGAACAGACTGAAAGGAATTCTCTGAAAAGGGTTAGAGATAGCAATATATGAGGTATGGACAAGGTTCAAGAGTTAGTAGGACTAAAGCCTGAACTCAGGCGTCTCCGCGCGATGCATCTCGGGAATAGTTGAAACATCTGTCGAGCATCATACACACGAGTAGCACGAGCGATAAAAGCCCACAGGTTAAGAAGGAAGCAAAACGAATGAACGAGAGCACCTGCTGATAAAGCTGAACCATCCCCAGACACGAACACGACTGAAGCAACATTCTGTAATATGACGCACGTGACAGCAATAACAATGCTCTAATCACATCACGCACGTGACCACAACAACATACTTTGATAACATCATGTTTCTCGCATTATCGCTTGCCTTTCATCAACTTAACGACACGCTGACACAAAAGCAACAACAAACACCCACGAAAGTCTGTTGGAATTGAATTTATTAATTAAACAAAACCGAAATAACTGATCACAATCTCAGCCATGACGTCAGAACAACGGTCAGCTGACCAGTCCAGTCTTTTCCGCGGACGTGACAGCTGACGATGAGTCTGATGTAAGAAAACACTGAACATTGAGCAAAACATGAAAGTTGTAGACAAGCACGCACGCGCAAACAAACAGTACTACAGTGACGTCATCATCACACAGGTATTCGCTGAGGTTCCCGACTTACGGGTTCCTGAGCAAAAAAAAAAAAAAAATCTCTATTCTAGGCAGGTTTCGACCACATTGTAACTACTTCTGAAGGAAAACTTCTGTCCAGCCCGGCACATTGCTGGACAGGAGACCTTTACTGTAGAGATACAGGCCAAAGTTTTCTAGATGAAACAAGATGCAAAATGTTTTGTAAAGGAATGGTAAATCGATATATGAAAAAGATTTTCTGGATATAAATTCTACTCTTTAAGAGTTCTTTTAAAAATCATAATGTTCAATTCAAACCATTTATTCTGATATTAACATCTTAACAATATCAACTTTTTTCCCCACCTCATTTAACGAGAGAAATCGTCTAATATCAGAATAAATGGTTTGAATTGAACATTATTATTTTTTAAAAATGTATTTTTATGCAATGTTTCACGCACAGAAATCACTACATCAGCATATCATCTCCAAACATCTGCCAACCAGGATTTTGTCAGAACGAACCACTTGAAAGATATTTGTATTAACGAGGCTCTTACAAACCAGAGTGTGCATGAGTGAGTAGTGAGTAGTTCGACACACATTTATACATGCATACCGGGAAAAAAACCCACTTTAAAGTCAATTTCCTGACCATTAAGGTTCAGGGATGTCGACAATAAACCCCGATAGCACAACACTCTGGTCTAATAAAAAATGCATGTTTGTCAACGTGCACAAATTACAGACCTTTTGCTATCCATTATTGAATCATCATTTGTCTCGTCTGCCTGTTAGATGCGTGTGTGGGGTGGGTGGATGGGTGGAAGAGGTGGAGGTGTAATGTATCATTGACCCACTTCCCCATTGTTACAAACAACATTGCACAGCTATCACGTGTTCCGCCACTGTCGCCCGGCGAGAGCTGTTCCGACATGGAATGGATTATCGACACTCGTGGCTTTAGAACCCAGCCCCAGGCGGTGAGATAACTTATCACTGGATCAATTTCCTTTTTTTAATGGCAATCGTGAGCAAAAGTCTCTACATTCGTTCACGTCTGCGAAGAAACAAATGAACCAACCATCCAAACATCAAGATGACAAGCAGCCATACATACAATCTCTTAGAATACATTCTGATGCCATAGACGCTTTGGAACATTAGCGTGTCATCGATTCACATTCAAAAGAACACCGAACATGGTGTACAGCATTAAACAGCTAGAATTATCACTGACTGGCATTACAGACATTACACACGTATTACATCCGTCGAACAATGCACAATGAAACTACAGACATTATGTTACCACACAGTATGGGTATTTTAGCACTGAAATGGTATTATCCATAATGAACGATTACTTGTTCTAAAAAAAAAAAACCAAAAAAAAAAACACAAAAAACAACAACCCCCCCCCAAAAAAAAAAAAAACAAAAACAAAACAAAAAACAAAAAAAAATAAAATAAACAAACCCGAAGTCGTTGAAACAAAACAGGATTTTATTGCTGATGTTTGGAGATGTTATCACTGTCGACATCGCTGCTATCATTGATAGTTACCTTCATCACCACTAACTCTACCAATACTGTTTATTATTTACACTGCTTTCACCAATACTGTTTATTATTCATACTGGGACTTGGCGCGAGACGGCCGCACTAACGACAGTGAACACTTGTGAACACTACATGACAGATAGCTACGGGAGAGAACCGGGGCAGGGGAATAGCTGGGTAGCACGGTTAACTCCGGGTTTTATTTTTGTTCCTTGTCAGATTGAATAATGAACGAAAACAGTTCAGGAAAGATACAGCAATGGCAGTTGGACATTCTCAACGGTTGTGTCCTGACATCACGACCAGACGTCCAGTGACATGGTGTCAGAGGGTGTGACATCCTATAAGATAGTGCTGTGACCTCTTGTCACACACTGTTGGCTCGAGAGCGTTGTGACCTCTGGTGTTGTCATGTCACGTGGCGTGTCGAACGTCACTAACAAGGAAGGACGTCACACGGTCTCCTGGCAGCGCGAAAACGAAACGCGACAGAGAGGCCGAAGTTCGACCGACGCACCGCTGCCCCAGGATAAAAGCCCCGCGCACCTTAGCAGACGACTTAACCCAGCAGGCAGCCACACTACACGCGGGTATTTTTTAAAATAATTTTTTTAAAAGTGACGCTAACCTTAATTTCTGTTGCTCCTACGTGTATGACTTCAAACACCTGTAGTGACTCACCTGTTCATCCATTTCGAGCGACCCTCCCTAACTCTTACCTAGTCCAGGTAGGGAAATCTTCTCGACCTCGGGCGCTCCTTAAACCCAGAAATCAAAGATTCATGCTTACTTCAGCTCTTAAAATGGCCGTCAGCGTCTGCTCACCAGGTGTGACCTGTGCACTAAGGGCACAAGCAAGTCCTGTAGCTCGGCCAGTGAGTGTCCCTCCTGTTAACCGAATCAGCTCACGCCTCCCTTTATGTCTTTGAAACAAAAACCGCAGACTATCGTCCTCACACAATACGGCTAAAGTTATCGTTAAACTTCAGCTTCAAAACTGGCAGGTAAAAACACAGATATCACATAAACTTTGACAACAAAACAACTCAACAATCGGACACAGAAGGCACAGGTAACAACTCTCTCTCGCACTCACACATGCACACCTGGCCTACACTCCCCCATGCACTCACAGGATTGTCAAAACAACTTTTCACAGTTTGAACTTCCAGGTTATGGTCACTGGACATACTGTTCAGATTGTCGCTTGTAAATGTCCGCCAGAGCAACTGGACAAGACTTGAGCGTCAGGGACATGGCGACTTGACGAAGCTTGATGACAGTCGCTTGGCGCCAGAACCCGGTAAACACTAGATAATTATAATTAGATAATTATAACACTGAGGCCAAACAGGAGGTTTACTCTCCTTGGAAACAATGGGGAATGGTTACTGACGAGTGTCCATGGCTTGAACACAGAAGACCTCAAGGTCCGGCATGGCAGCTAGCTTTATAACCGGACCCAACACTGCGGTTAGCAAAGCTCAAATGTTCTAAGGTCAAATGTCAAAGTTAATGAACAAGTTCAAACGAAGTCTCTAATAAGCAGCATCGCTTTCAACCTAGATACAAGACAATCTCGATACGGCTCAAAGATGATGGTGAAACTGGTGGTTTGTATCAAGTGGTGTACGTTGATTGTGGGGGGTGGGAGTGAGGTGAGCAAGCGACGATGATGGGTGTAGGACCTTGATTTTACGATGGCGTCCATGTCACGATTGGTCTTGGGTGAAGCAGTCAATACAGCATGTGGTCATAAGGTTGGTCAGTCTCCTCACAACTACAGTGCAGTCAGCATACTGGAGGCAAATAGTTTGGAGTCTCGTTTGTGGGCCAACAAAGTGAGACCAAGAATCACTGGAGGCGACTGACTGACCCTTCAAGTCCCTAAAGAGTGTTGGCTTCAAAGAGGGATTTCTTGCAGACGAGGCTGTCAAGGACTGGGCAACACTGTCTCATTTTTTGGTAACTGAACACAAAGTACGACAGGAACTGAACAACTCATTACACTGGCTTATCTATCAACACACAGACAGGATCTGAACAGCTCATGTACACTGGCTTATCTATCAACACACAGACACACACGCGCATTTGGATTTCTCATAACTGATCAGCAGCTAGGCCGATTAAAGGGTATCCACTTCTTGCAAACGACTAATTGAGACAGGAAGGAAGTGGCAGAAAATCTCAACGTGGGCCAATGTAATGAGGGAGCAGACCTTCATACAAGTCTTGATGAGCAGTGATCAGTCAAGCCAGGCTGTGTCTAGTTCGATCCACCGATGCTTTACTCAAGACTGATGATTCACTCTCCATCTCCAGAAAAAATGGGAAGATGTTTTCAATACTTTCACAGATGTCAACAACCTGTCTGCGACAGCATCAAAATCGATCCGAGCCTCAAATTTCATTTTCAGGTATGTAGTGTAGGGACTTTGAGTCCGCGCCATGACTGCAGCACCTGTTGAAGAAGTCTCCACGCTGCCGTGGGTCCAACAGCCACCGAAATCACAAATTGCACGAAGCCGTGGAAATTAATTAACCTGGGGATTTGCTGCTCCCAAACAACACACAAATTAAAGGAAAGGCAGCATTGGTCTGGGGTCGGTTCGTGCGGTCAACAGCTCACCACGTTATAAACTTTCGAAGATGCTCAGTCGCGCGGCGAAGCTGATGCCGCGCGTGATGCCCCGCTGCCGCGCCGACAACCTCCGCCGCACATCGTTGACGGTGCCGGCCAGGAACTGCGCCTGTTCACCTGCCTGCCACCCGCCACGTGGCTGCTGCTGGGCCGTGGAGGATGAGCTGCCGGTCTCCGGGTGCATCGGCGCCTTCTTTTTGGGGATCAGAGGCGGAGGGTCCTTGAAGGCTCGAGGGCGGACGGAGAAGGTCTGCAGCGGGTACTTGTCGCTGTCGAGGAAGAAGCGCGTCAACTCCAGCTTCTCTCGCAGCGTCAGAATGTCGTAACGCATCACGTGATCGAGGAAGTATCTCGCCGGCAGCAAAGGGAAGCGGATGTAGCTGAAGCTGGCCCCCAGGACCGTGCGGCGGTCCCAGCCGCTGTCCGCGCGTCCGCGCCGCTCGCATTCCGCCGCCGCCCAGCGCAGGGCACACTCGTACACCTCCACCTCGGGTGCACGCAGCAGGTCGCTGCGGAAGACGCTGGCCAGGCAGCGGTTGCAGATGTCGTGCACGTGCGGTCCGTTGAGCACGACGCGCGCGTGCTCGCAGATGTAGTTCAGCGCCTTCAGCCGCAGACCCTCCTCGCTGAAGATGTGGCCCTGCTCCATCAGGAAGCACGCGGTCTCCGCGCACAGGCTGTCGCCCAGGAAGGCCACGCAGCGCCGCACCAGTGTGTCCACGTTGTACTTCTTGGCCAGGTACAGCAGCACCAGCACGTTGTCGGCGTCGATGGGGCCGTCGTCGGTGTACAAGAACCTGTGACGACAACAAACGATGAGGATGTTTGAAACCACACAAGCTCACTGACCAATCGTCTTCATTGGGAGAAAAGAGAGAAGGACAAAAGGGACACAAAAGACAAAAAAACAAACAAAAACAAACAACAACAACAAACCCCCCCCCAAAAAAAAAAAAGAAACAAACAAAAAAAAAAAAAGAATAAAACAAAAACAAAAAAAAAAATAAAACCGAACAAACAAAAAAAAAAAAAAAAAAAAAAAAAAAAAAGAGGACAGAACAGTGACATGGAGAGGCGAGGACAAACCCTGGGTCTGCTTGAAAGCACCGACTGACCCGCTGGGTTCACCTGTTGCACGCTTTGAACTAATGTCCTCATTAACGGTGTCCAAGTCACACAGTACAACCAACGACAGTGACACCAAAGCTCCATCCTCATAATTGATGAGTCATGTCAATAAAGTTTCAGTTTAGACAGTTTAAGCAAGATTAAAGGAAACAAATTTTGCAAATGGATTATTAAACTGATAGTCGGAAATATCGTCAAGGTATTTTTATGAAAATAGGAATGTCATAAAAGTAAAACTGATTCCAATTTCCGTTCAGATGGCGTCACGGTGTCACGACATTGCCTTCTTGGTCTATAATGTATGTTGATGCATGCAAATAGAGACCTCGTGTGGTTTCTTTTACGATGTCTTTAGATATAGAGACTTCAAACTTTTTCTGTTTTACCTGCTCTTTTATTTGAAAGGTCCGGTGTCAGTTCACCGGTTCGGAGGATGGTGGTGGTGGCTGGGGTAACAAGTTCCTAGTGTGTGTCATTTCTGTCTCGTTATCTCTCTTTATCTTTACAACCAGGATCAGACTGGGGTTGAGGGGCAAAGGGGCCCAACTGTGCAAGTGGGTACAGGGTCACCAAGTTCGTAAATCATAAACTCATGATAATGAATCCGCTGTGCTTGTGCAATATTGCGTCCACCACTCGGGTACAGTCCTTCAACAACAGCAGCTACTTGCGTAGTCTGCCGTCTCCCAGCACCACCCTTGAATAAACAACTCCATTCAGGCCAGACCAACCTTTTCCAACATGACTGCAGCAGTTGAAAACAGATGGTTCTCCTGGTAACTGCCATGATGTTCATATTATATTTGTTCTTATTTGATATTGCGATGAGTGGAACGTCACGTGGAACTGGGTAAGGAATCAATTCCCAAATCGTCCAATCAAAGAAATGACATATATATATAAGCAGGGAAGAATAAGTCAACCTGGGCTGTCCTGCATGTGAGGTCTTGTCGCAAGTGACTTTTGCGGAAGTTTGTTTGGGTTTGAACCCCAAAGCCGTCCTGGCGATCATTTCCGTGTGAACTTCAATCAGATTAACGTCCATTCTCAGTTTCGTTTCTTACAACGAATGAACTGGTGCCTCAAACTCTTGTTCCATCATGATCGTAAAGTAGGTTCAGGGTGGTCAAAGAATACAACCACGTGCTTTGGGAAACAATCATGTGTACGTCTATCTTTGAAGTGGACAGGCTCAACTCTGGAGTAAAGTGAGACGAGAGAATAGTCTCGTGAACTCTCGTGTCAAGAGAGTCTAAAGATAGTCTCGTAGGCTCTCATGTTGACAGAAGACAAAAACATATTCTTCAGAAATTGAAATGATTAACGATACAGCAGGTGACAACTGCATGGTGTTTTTTATTAACCTGGAGCTACATCGAAGCCCGTGACAAATAATGACCCCAAGAATTCACCAAAATACTCACAAGACATGGAGCAGCGATTTTTCAGACCAGATACAGGTTTGAGCAAATTAAGATATGAAAGCTTGATCACAGAAAAAAGCGAAACCGTGGGTTCCGACAGAAAATTATCGCGAACTTTAGACGAGACTCAAATCTTTATTCTCACCCTCGTCAACACACACAACTTCACTTCCTCTTCCTGTCAACATACCTGAGGAATTCCTTAAAGTCGTCAAACTCCACTTCTGGAACATCGATGATGCCAGTCTCTGCCAGCGGTCCGTGGAACATGACGGTGAAGACGTCACTACGAGACTCCAGTACGTACCGGTGGGCGCCCAACACCTGCCCACGTGACCCCACGCGAAAGTTGACGTCACAGTGGATCTGGTTCTCGAACATGTGGTGGTTGCACTCCAGAGCAGACAGATGAGCTTGCCAGTCTCTCATTTCCATGGCACGGAATTTTCGATCACGATGCTGGAAAAGAAAACTCAGAAAATGAATTCATTTCTAAAAAAACTGTCAACGCAAAACGAGGCTGTGTAGACTTCATTATAATAAAAACAAAAATTTATAATTTTTTTTTAAAGAAGATTCCGGCCTTACGAGAGTATTTATGTCTGGAAAGAAAAAAATAGCAGTCATGTAAAGTAAGCTGATTATTTACATGTCAGTCGAGCACGTAGATGAAACTAAGCATTTTCTAGTAGCAAGCTCACGCTCGTTTGTGACTTAAACATATTTCTCCACAATAAACAACACTGAACCCCACCCACAGGTATCATACCTTGCCCTGCTACCCCCCCACACGAGACAAACGGAAGAAATAGTTCAACAAAAGGGCTGGACACCAGCGAACCAACTCAATCTCTAGAAGAAACCAAGATCTCTTTCTCCCCCTGTCATCATATTTCTATGACAGATACTGTGATCAGCGGGCCCACTGATAGTGGGCTAAGTGGGCCAGGCCCTAGCGATAAAGGTTTATGAACCCCAGCGTGCACAAACACCCGTGACTCGGTAATATCCTGATAGATGAAAGTGGAGGATAAGCACAATCCGTTACCGCACTCAACACCGGTCACATCGTACACAAAACAAACGGGTCCTTCGATATTTTGTTTATATTTGTGGGCAGGAGACATAAACACATGTGGATCTCAGCCAAGGTCTGTCTTGAGACCGGCACGAAGCACAGTGAGAATATATTTATGATAACTTTTTTTCATTAACTTGTGCTCGAAAGTGGATTATAATAGAAGCAGAGCATAAATGAGCTGTTGTTGAGATGATGATGATGATGATGATGATGATGATGATGATGATGACGACGACGACGACGACGACGACTATACTCTATAGTGCCATCAAGACAGGTTCAAAACTCTTTACAAAAACAACAAACAACTGTTACGGACACAAGGTTATCCATTCCGGATGCGAGGAAGTATGAGTTATCAAGAATCAGTCGGGGGAAAAATCCATGGATCAAGAGGCTGGATGAACATCGATACCATGTACACGCACAGATACACGTAGCGACGAGGCACAAAGCTCGTAAATAGTAATAATAAGGTTATGAGTGCATGGTCCGTTCATCAGAAACAAAAAAAAGTTATAATCGCAAGAAACTGAAACAAGGAATCTCATCGTGAATAGAGAGAGAGAAAAAAAAAAAAAAAAACCCAAACAAACAAACTCGGTGTTTTACACGCTGAGCCAGTAACTAAGGCAAAGGAGCCAACCATGTAAACACACATCACGAGACTACAAGCCAGTGAGGCGAAGGAACATCACTGATATTATTAATGTTACCTTACCTGGCTATTATTAATGTTAACTTACCTGCCGTATATACAGTCAACCTTTGTCTTTCTCACTCCACAGTTTGCTTTGTTTGCTGAATGCATGTAGCTACCATACCCACTCAGTCCCTGCTCCCCTCCCCACCAATCCGTTCGTGCCCTTCTGCTCTTATCGGGGCAAAACTTTCGGCATTATACGCATGCGCAGAAAGGTCAAAGAGGGTCATGCAATCTCGAGTAACAAAGCTGTTGGAGTTATCAATCGGTTTGTGAAGTGTTTACAGCCACGCCACGAACAACCATCGACGGGGCTCTATAAAATATAAAGTGCTGAAAAAATGTTTTGTTGCCACCAGTGTGTTTAAAATAAAACAAAAATCCCTGATGAACACGCCAGGAAATGGGTACTAGAGGTCATTGGAGCAGAGGCCGGTGACCCGTCACAAGTAACAGTGCCTCCACGTGACCCCCCGACGCGCGTGCAGGAAATAGATAATTTCGCCTCTCTTCCTCGTGAGGATGTACCCTCGATCTTACACTACCACGTGAGGGTGTCGGTAAGACATCTCCATCCTCCCACAACTGTTGCAGAAGGCGAACTCTTCTTCTGACTGTCCCCTCCTCCCCTCCTCATCCTCTGTCACCCCCCACAGCTGTTTTGCATTTTCAACCCCATCAACCCCTTGTTTCAAACTGTCAGTCGCTCTCGCTCACTCAGACATTTACGCGTTCTTTCTTTAGTCGTCAACAGAACAATTAAACTTCCTTTACTCTATCCCCGACTTTCAAACCAAGCAAAAACAATATAAAAAAAATTACTCACGCAACGGGTGCGGCTCGGCCACCCGCGTTGTGCAAACTGGCTTGACCTTATGTCACCCTGTGTGACACAAGGATGACACGTGTAGTAGCGACCGCGCGTCTCCAGAAGAGCGCGATGCTACTGATGCTGCTGGAGCACCTCGCGCTGTAAGGAGCGATCAGCGTCACGGTCCACCGAGCAGCAGCACGAAGCACATATCCAGAAACATGGTGCTGACAATCCTCCACACATCTGATCGACTCTCGGGGTA
Organism: Pomacea canaliculata; assembly: GCF_003073045.1. Lineage (NCBI taxonomy): Eukaryota > Metazoa > Mollusca > Gastropoda > Architaenioglossa > Ampullariidae > Pomacea > Pomacea canaliculata. The sequence continues at coordinate 13,189,157 of NC_037595.1, forward strand.
ACATTGAAACCATATTTAGTATCACAGAACATGTTCGGGCGTACGACCAGAAGCGTGAATGAACCAACGAGAGTTCGTCTTGAGACTTCACGAGATTAGTCGGCAGCCATCAATACCCGCACACAGAAACAGAAACTAGGGTAGGTAAGTGTAGGAACTGCTGGAGAAGAAACTGTTAATTAGCCGTGAACTCATCAGCTCTGGGGTGTAATGTTTTGTCTGTGTGGCGGAGCGATCTGCGCAGAAATAGCGCCTATGTCAGCCAGTACAAGGCTTTCGTCATGCTGAATGAACAATAAAAATCTTTTTTTACTCATTACTGTCAACAAAGCTGCACTCTGACACAGATACAGGTCAGCAGTGAAGGTATAGGATCACATCTAGGCATGGCTTATGATTGGATTGATACTTGAAACCAGCCGCTAACACCGATGACAAGGCTGTGTGGTGAGGAGGACTTATTGCCATCAAGTGCTCTGAAAACCGACCAACCAGTTATGAAACACATAACCTCGTAGTTCGTTGTTTGTTATTTCAACCTTCTTCCTCACACCCGGATTATCCAATCATGTGTAAATGAGAGAAAATACTTTGCATAGGATGGCTTTTTGTGTGACCTTCTCTCAAACAAAATACTTCCTTACAAACAGAACCCTGTATTCTAGAAAACAACCATTGTATCCATTGTTTCCTTGACCATTACTCTTCACGAGTCATATAATCGAATCATTTTACAACCCCTCTCCTGCTTTTCCGTTTATTGCTATTTCCCTACTTGTCTTCCTCACCATACTCTTAGTTATACTTTCTTGGCTCCTGTATGCATTTTCTATATTTGTCTTTTATTAGTCATCACCACTGTTGTTTATCTTTCCATCGTTCGTATGCATCGATGTCTCGTTCTTGTCTCAAGCGCTTACGAGTGTATTATTTTTATTATTAATGGAGTGGTTCTGGCGAAGATGTCCTTCAATCAAACAAGTAACCCAAAATGAGGACAACTCATCTCAACCCATCTTCTGCAGTCATTTGCTGAACAAACATGTTTACGCGTCGTTCGTTCGATTTGTTGTTGACACTGACAATGACTTGTCCTTTGTGGACATTGACAATTACATCTTTTATGGACACTGACAATGATTCTCGGGGGCTCAGTAACACAGTGGTACCAAGCGTTTGTCGCGACTGTTGTGAGAACTCTACGGTCCAGTGTTCAGATCTCATCTCGGGGACATGCGCTTCTGGATGTCTGGGTACTTCGATTCCTCTTCCTTCATCTCCACCCCCCTTAGTGCCAATCACTGGGGGTGGAACAACAAATAAATCAACACACTCCTTCTTTCTCACACTATCGCAAAAGTGGACTAAATAAAGCCTGTTTCGATTAAATGGTCTACTTTCTCAATTTTTCATTTAATTATTCATTGGCGATACCCGTCCTACCTTCTAAACATCGTGAAAGTGTTATCATAAGCGACATCAAGTGTGACATACTATAAATTAAACTGAGGTCATGCATGTTATACACACCCGTTACTGATGACCTGACAGCAATGCTTTGATGTCTGCTGTCAAAGGTCACTGCATAACCAGCAGAATCCGGGTATGAGAAAACACTTTCTTTGTCCAGAACATGAGCCTTGGCGTCAGTCACTCTCTCCAATGATCCTCCTGGGTAAAACTCGTTTTTGTGTTTTCATCTCGCCACCTCTTCACCGTCAAACGCTTTTTGGTTGCTGATGTCGCCGTCAACCTTGATGTCTCTTACTCTGCTGACCTCCCTGTTGCCACACCTCCGTACCCTCCACCCGTTCAGAAGGCTGCTACCCGTATGAAGCTCCAAGCGCATGACTGATCGCCGTCACTAAACTGTTTCTCTTTCTTCACTGCCTGCCTATCAACCTCCAACTGACTGGGGTGTCTTTACCTCCACTGTGCTCCTAATTACTTTTCTTCCCACCCTTCTTCACTTCGTTCGGCGGCTGATACACTCCGGTGGCCAGCGAACCTCTGCAAACGCTGGAACATTTCCCCGAAACCGGTGAACCAGGCTGCGATGTCAACGGTTTTAAGCGGAAGCTGAAGACTTCCATCTTTTAAATAACTTTCCAACTCTACTCCGAAGTCTTAAACTGGATTAGCTCCCTCCACAAGTCTTCCAAACTCAAAGTACGTAAATTAATGAATGGATGCTGCAGATGTTTGTCAACACCAGTTAAAACTGCGATTGTTGTTGCTGGCCAGTCTCGCTCAGAGACCTTGAAGATAACGCTGATGAGGTCTGTCGGAAGTGGCTGGCGCCTCGCGATGTTTACAAGTGCTGTCAGTCGTGATAACCTTTACCTTCGTCACATTACCTTAGCTCCACGTGAGAGTCCGACATAACGGCTTGTGACGTCACGTGAACGGTTATCACTCTCTGAGGAGCGGCCAATGATCCTTAATTATGACGGATGACTGTGACGATGAGACTTCCCCAAGGGAATTCCCCACCAAAAAAAAAGAGTTATTGAACCTGACTTTCTGGGGTGAAGACACGAGACTTGAGATGTGAAGGTGGTTGTCGTTGAGAAAAATGATGCGACGATCAACAGAATAAAACAGGCGACGAAAGCTATGGAAGCTCAATACATCTGCATATCGCCCTCCCAAGACCTTGGGGAAATGATCGACCATGAGTGACGATCGAACGCACCTGCCTAGATCGGAATAAAGACAGCGACTTTAATGACCCGGATGGGGATGATAATTATTGCTCGCCGTCGGTCGATCTTTGTTTTTCGTTCCAGGTGCATGGAAATTACGATGGATATTTTGAAGCGCTTTGTTGATCTGCTACAAGGACGTGTAGGGAGGAGTAGGGAGGATGGGTGGTCAGTCTGCTGTCAACGTGGATCCGCACCTGCAGGTGTGCGTGCACCTGAATATGTTTTTTTTCTCTTTGCGGATGTACTGCGTTGTCCACTGGATTTACTGACGCGTGCGCCTGCATGTACAGAACGATTAGAGAGTCCGTCCCTAGAATTCAACCAATCCATGCAGTCTCTTAAAACGTACTGAATAACATGGTTCAAAGGTCAGACAGTTCAGGTCAGACCGCCGAGTAGCCATCACGGACAGTGAGAACACCTGTCTGAAGTCGCGAACGATGCCGAGCTTTCCTCACAGACCTGTTACGTCACTGCATCTGTCGTCTGCTGTCTAGTGATAACAAACCTGATACATCATCGACACCTGGATTGAGAGCTCGTGTCTCGGGGCTGTCGTGATGTCTCCCCGGTTACTTAACGACTTAACGATTAATTAACGACCGGGATTGATTTTAATAACAAGTTAATTAATCTGATGCTAAACACACACGACATGTCGCAAATGTAAACACTTTATGATAAAGAACGGTAAATATTTATTTACAAAGGGTATAGAAAACGTGACTTGCAGGAAGTAAAACAAGGGTTAGGGCTTTCTGACCTTGCAGTTCATTCATTATCCCGGGGTAATTCAGTAATGTGAGTAAAGTATGGTGACGTGGCAAAAATCCAGGGGGAAAATCCGCCGTAAATATGTATCCCCTTTCCTCGCCAAGAATCGACCTTAAAACTCCCGGACACTGTGTACAAAATGACAATAAAACCGCCAACTCTATTACACTGACCAAATACCCACAATCCCCCGCGCTCCCTCACTCTGCCGTTCGGTTTATTTAATGTCGTTCTCGCGCACCTGAGAGACTTGGGTTAAACAGGTGATCAGTCAACAGAATGTCACTCGTCAGTGACAGACTTTATGAAGCAGTTTGTGTGATCAGAGTGGGATCACAGTTCATAGAAACCGGTTTCCACACTCTCCGTGTCGACGTGTGCGCAGTCCTTTAGCTGAATCAGACACCACCATCACACCGGCCCTCGAAAGCTGCGCGGTAGAACGACAGGTTTACTGGGTTCACAGGCAATGTTTACCATGTTTACAGACTAAACAAACACTCTTTTCTTCCCTGCGAGGGTGGTAGGTGACACACGAGACATTTGCAAAAGTGCTGTGCGACCTTAATCTGACCTGACGAAGATGCTCACCCTGCCCTCTTCTCTCTCTCCCTCTCACACCACCGTCTGTCTGTCGGTTAAGGAAGTTCTTTTATATGACTGTTATAGAAAAGCTTTGCCAAACTTGGTCGAACATTGATCTATAATTTGCCTAATTAAGAAGAGTCTTTCTCTTCAACTTTTACAGAGACTTTTCATGCGAGTTTTCACGATCACTTTGTTTCTTATCAGATTTTTTAAAAAAATATTTTTGCGTCCTTCACTGTCAAATATGGATGCTATGAATTGCCTTCTAACAAATGTCAAACAATGCCTTTTATCTAATGCTTTCCTGATTGATCAACACTCATTTCTTTTGTGGTTTAATTTTTCTATCAGCTTGGCAATGTTTCAGACCTCCTGCTTCAACCTTTGTTATCGTTTTTCCAGAGACCACGTGTCACGCTCTCGTTGTTCATTAACAGTGAAGCCTGATCAATCTTGTTTACATAAACCAACCTGCGATTACAGAATACTTTACCGATAAAAGGTAACAGGTAACTCGGTTTAAAAGGGTAAAGAACAATATGTAGAAATGCCAGCCTCTGTTAATAGGCGGGTGATTGAATTCGTCGTCGTGCCAAGAGAGAACTTCTGAACTTTAAAAAAAGACTCGATAAAAGGCAATAATAAATGTCACCCTTTTTTCTATATACATCCAATCGCCTTTTTTTAACTTCCTCTGATAAAATCGAGCTAATTTCCCACGCCTGCAACATATTGACACTTCGCCAACACTTGCCACTTGAAAGGACAGACGTGCAAATAATGAGAAATCTTAAAACGCCGGGAGATAGCAAGGCTCTATGCTGGAACTGTTTGTTAGTATTTCAATTCCTGTTAGCTGCAAATACTATAACACCATCAAAAATGTTAAACTGGCAGAATAAGTAAGATCAAAATAAACAGGATAAGCCAGGATTGGGAAGATGAATTGCTAAAGCAAGCGAGACGAGATCCGATGACAAGGAGGTTCAAAAGGGTTACAACAGTTTCATCGGAAGACCAAAATTTACCATAAGAACGGGTATTTTTAAACCATGGAGATAAAAACGGTGGTAGAAAAAGTACTTCTTTGAAAACAAATTAGAAAATTCGCGAAAAAGCCACAAATTGCATCATCAGCCGTAAAAAATTTAGTATGTTTGAAGCAAGCAGGATAGGGTGACATTAATCACTAATTGCTGATCACGAAGTAAGATTAAATTAAAAGGGTAGAGGGTGCATTTTTTATAATGAAGGGTAAAGCACTAAAGTGTGAGATAATATTTCCACAATCAACGTGAATACCTCACTTCCTTTCTCAAAACACCCGTAAACATCTCCATTGGTAAGGGTGGTCGACAGTACACAGGTCTACATGGATCCGTTGAACTCTTGTAGGGAAGGACGCAAATGCATCTTGGGAAATATTGTGTGGCTTCTGTAGCACATCCTGCTCTTCGTGAAATGGGAGAGCAGGGATCACATGTTAAGTAACCTGATGTCCCGAGTTTGACCTGTTCATCTTGTTCCTCAAGGTGAATGTCGAGACCGGAAGGATATATCCCCCAGATTCAGAGATGACAAATCCTGGCTTTACCCAAACATTAGAAAAAGAAACAATGTTCACCCCGCTAGTCCTTAAAAATGGCAATAATTCCAACAATTTCTGACAAGACCTTTCTCGCCATTCAACACACAAACACACGTTGAGCCTGTGTCTCCCCTCTGTGGATTAAAGGATCCACACAGTAAAAGATCCTGCACCCGACAACGCCTGTCGTTGGCTGAAATGTATGCACGCTTCAATGTACACAAGATGCCAACACCCCTTGTCGCGAGGTCGAGTCCTTAAATGAGGTTTGCTTGCTCTTCTCTCTAACCCCATGGTCCACGCACTCTGGTGGCGAAGTGACCTGCTGCCGGGTCGCCACCACCTGACCTTTTGCACCAGCAGTCTCTAGAAACGTGTGTACAATGAATTAACCGAGAAGAAACTTTGCAAGGCAGACGAAAAGTGAGTTTACAGTACTGACGGGGTTGAAAGTTTTATTTGTGTGACACTTTACATTTATTCATTAGTTAGCTTTATTTTACATATATTGAGAACGATGGCAAGGGTATGAGAACAAAGAAAGTGGCTTCTGGACATTTCGAGGACATCAAAAACAAAATAAGAACTAGTCAGTACTTTTATAGCCGTTCTGAACAGGGGAAGGGTAACCTTTAAAGTCCCATTGTATAGGCAAACGAGTTTAGACTTGTGTTTATCAAAGTTCCCACGTTCTGGACATTCGTTGTACAACGACAGGTCTCCCGTGATCTTCATACACAACTTTGCCAAATGTTTGAAGACGTGTGCCCTGTTAAAAAGGTTAGTTAGGAAGAAAATTCCACGCAAATATTAGTGAAAAAGAACACAATGGTATGTGTATAGATGTAATCTCTTTTAAAAAAATTATGCAGTAAGTGTTTAAGTGCCCAGACCACCAGGTTGCAGTGATGAGTGTCTTGTGGCGACTCCTAGCGACAACAGACACTCGGCATCTCCCGGAGTTAATCTGCAAGCATTACCCTTTGCCCTTCTTTAAATAGGGTTAGCGGGATGTGTGTCAACAGTCGTCCTCTATTTTCTGCGTGTGTAGTTTTATGTCTCTCTTGTGTTTTACACCACACACACTCTCTCGCCCTCAGGACCCTGGGTTGATATTTGACCTCTTCCTTCCCATCACCATCAAAGCCGCTAACCCCTGTCTGCCCCTGTTATGACCATTGCCTGCTCTCCGTCACGGCTTCTCACCCCTGTCATGATCTGCCAACAACATCAGATGTAGGCCAGACGATTGCCCGGCAGCCGATGTGCAGAAAAATGTTCGTAAAAACCGTTGCTCGATGACGTGGCCTTACCGTCTTAGCTTCCGGTTCTTTTCCGCAGTCAGAACTGGGACTTCAGGTAAGCCAATCGCCTTGCTTGAACTCGTCACGAGATTGATTCGATTTCTGTCAGAACCACAGCTTTCAGCTGATCTCTACTGCTTGTGTTCACCTGGTGGGCGTTCGACCTTTCTTAATACCACGTGGGCATCTTTATGTCTCCAAGGTTTAAAAAAAAAAGGTTTTTTTTTGACATTTGCATTAGGCGCTCGTCAAGGCTTTTCCGTTGTCTGACAGTTCTCGTATTTTACGTTGCCAGGCAACAGTATAACCCAGTAACATTTTGTTTAGGAAAGAAGTACTTCCTGACATTTAAATTCTCCCCCCTAACCGTTCGCTGCCATACTATAGTCTCAGCTCCATGTCAAGCTGGAAACCTCTTTGACGATGATAACTGCCAATCACGGAATTTTTTTTCTGTTTCCTTAATGCCTCAGGCAGAAGAAATTGTTTGAAGCATAAGATGTAGACTAGGGCTGGAAGACTCGAGAACATGAATGGATCGTTCAGCTCGGTGTTCACATCCGTGGAATTCTGGGTACGATCTGTGTATGGAGATAGCAGACAGATGGTGATGGTAATGTGTGTGCGTGTACGTCCGTCTGTGTGTGCATGTGTGTGCGCGGGTCCGTCTGTATGTGCATGTGTTTGTGTTTGTTTGACCTGCAGTCTTTCTCTGATGACGCAATATATACATTGTTCTGTGGGGAGGGTTAGCTCAATGCTCCGACTGGAGCCGCGATCCCTTCGTTCAGTCACCCTGTAATCCTTTCCCCGCCTCGCGGACCGTTGAGCAGGATTACAGGTAACCCGTTACACGCAAGCACCGCGCTGACACTTCACCTCAATCCTGTTTCCAACGCAACGATTACGCAATGCACTCAGACAAAGCCAAAACCTATCTTTGCTAGGGGACAAGCATTAATATACTTGTTTAACGATTATGTCATATAAACATGTGTTGAGTGTCTACCCACAATAATAATAATAACAACAACAACACGCAGAACACTGTATCCTGGCATGTACAGTGTTTTACAAATATCACCTGATACTTGTTTAAAAAAAAAGCAACAACAACAAATTAAAAACCTGCCGAATACTGACTTGTCTCTCTTTTTCACATACACACACTCAACACACACTCTACTCTCTAAAAAGACAGACAGTAAAAAAACAAAAAAAAAAAAATACAAAACAAAACAAAAAAAAAAAACAACAACAACAAAAAACAAAAACAGAAAAAAGAACACCCATCAGCACGAACTTACGGCGCAGTAAATCTATACCTTGTGTGCTGACTGATATAATTCTTTCAATCCATCCCCTACAAAAACAATCACATCACTTCCTGTTCAATACAGTTTCTGTAGGCCTGTGTCCCCTACCCACACTTCCACCTCAATTCTTCATGAAATCTCATATACCACGACTTCTGCAGAGGTTAGCTGCATAATATTTCTAAAACTGTTCTAAAGAAACGAAAAATGTGCTGACAGGAACGAAAGTCTGTCAGTTTAATCTTATTTAAACCATTTTTTGTTAAACTAGATATAAAATTGTGCTGTCACTGTGTTTCTATATATAAATGTTTATGTAAACAAACAAAGACCTAAAGTGTTTAAAATGTGAAATCTTGAGTAGCGGCCCTGTAACACTAATTGCGACTTTCACCAATCAGTCCAAAGGCTGTCGGGAAACCGTTTGTAGGATGCCAGAGTTTCTCCAGCTACTGTCAGGCCGGATGGGCGCCCTCACTCGGCCCTCACCTCGTCGCTTACGTCGGTCCTCATTTCAACCGTTGCCTCGCCCCTGTGACGTACGCTCATCAACAGATAACACTACACTGGCATCGCCTGGCGCGCACGAGAAACCGCACGTGCGCCTTCGACCTCCTGACCTCAGTAACTGATTGTGCGTAAAAGGGAGAGAGACTTCATTAATACATGGAATTTCGACTGATTCAGAGGACTTCTGTTGGCATCTTGTACCGTTTACCGCAGAGGACTCGCGGAGCCCTCAAATGGCGTTGCTGAGGAACATCGGTTGTCAATACGAATCCTGCTGCCTTACTACCGGCACGGAACCACTCATCCGTGCTATCGACTCAACAATATATTTGTTTCATTTTTCAATCAATCGACAGGAACCTCGTCTTCTTCGTTGCATTGGCAGAGCTGGTGGGGGAGGAAACGGAGGTAATGGGAGCCGAGAAGAACAAGCAAGTATGGCTTCCAACATCGCTTGAGGAGGAAAGACCTAGGAACAGGTTGTGCGAGCATTGAAGGGGAGTGTATAGCCGGGCTTTGTCCTCATGCAATATAAAGGAAAATGGAGGGAGGAAATGAAAAACAATGAGAATGGGGGCTTCGCTGGTTTTGAATAATACGACCGTTACTATAGCGTGTCAGTCCCTCAATACCTGTACATCAGGAAAGCGCTACTTCATCGCGAGCACGCACGCGCAGAACACACACACGCACGCACACATACACGCACTCTCTCTCACACACACACGCACACATGTGCGCGCGCGGATGGACGCTCGTATATCTGAAGATCATATATCTCACGTTAGAGCATCAGCAACGTCTCCTGCCCAAAAGGTGTTCACAGACGAAGTTACATAAACCATAAACTATGTAAGCAAACGTCTAGCATCTACCACTAGTGGCCTCAAACACGCAGTTTCCATGTTTGTCGGACAAGAATTCGCGGTTTGTCAACAAACGCTTTAACAGTACGGACTGGCCGGCGAAGAGACAACATTGTACAAAAGGTCGACCGGTTCACAAGGGACATTTCGCCCTTTCATCTGTGAAATCCAGAAGTAACTCACAAGCACAGATCACATCACCTCAAAAATTAAATGTTGAATTCACACAAAGCCCTTTACAGAGGCATAGACGAATTACCCTGCGTGCAATCAAAAATTACCGATAAAAATAATAAAAATGTAGAATTTGTATCAAACTTTTGAAGTCGTTCGACTCACGGACGTTCATGAAACCGAGAACCTCAGTGCGGCCACACTCTCAAACAGTAAATTACATAACACCTTCTAGACCCATACAGACGATGAAGCAGTAAATTACATAATAACATGCTCACCGAGGCTCAAGCACACTCAAACTGTATGTGACACACAAGACACACGGTCGCGTGACTGTAAATTATCACCTGCGTATAATGCTGAGCACGCACGCGCACTCGAAAGTTGTACAAGGAAGAGAGAGGATCATAGTCGGAGTGACAGCCGGGGATCTCCCTAACCGATCATAACCACCTCCACCATCCCACCCCACACCCAGACCCGTCTCCGGCGTAATAATGCTTAATTAACGGCTCGCCACGGTGACATGGCGTGCTCACTGCTCACAGCCTTTTGTTGTCAGGTGGCGAGAAACTAGATCACGCACAGAGTTTACACACACACGGACACACGCACGAACCGCGAGGGTGAGGACGAGGGCACTCGTGGAGCACCGGTGGACGAAAACAAACAAACCCACACCTGAAAGGTAACCCTTCGCGTTACTAATAGCAACATCATCCACAACACGACTACAAGAAGTTTCGTGTGTATGTGTGTGTTTGCTACAAATCGAGGAATTGCTAGTACAGTCGAAACACGTGCGTGCTCACGTTCAGTAAGCGTGCGGTTAGCGCGTGACGTGTCGAGCATCTATAGCCACAAACAGCCTGTCCGGGCACGTGACGTGCGCGATCTGGCTCGAGGCCCTCCATCTTGATTACCTGGCGGCGTGCAGTCAAGAAATGTACCTCCGACTGTTTAATCCGAGGCTCGCATTGCAGACGACAGAACCGCTGACTCACAGTTTGTGATCGAATGGTTCGCCGTTACTTTGGTGACACGCGCGGCACCAGCTCCGTAACCCACAACACAGTTCTGCAGGTCAAAACTCGTGTGGGGAAGACTTCAAAATCAAACATCTCTCAGGTTTATCCTATGTCCCAATTATACCTTTTCAGCAGCTGCGCCATTCGAAACTTATTTACATTAAAAAAATTAAATTAAATAAATGTGCACCTGTCTTGGTGAGAGATATCCTCTCACCTGTCGCCTGCAGCGTGACAGGCGCGCGTGCACACACACACACAGCCCTGACTGTATGCCCTTACCGGTGTTACATCTGACAGTCGTTACTCCTGTTACACCTGGCGGTTTGTAACGGAGTTACATCTGACGCTGCAGCTGCCACTCAGTCCCGACTTTCCAGCGGTCGCATCCCGCTCCGGCGTTCAACACGTTAAGAAGCGGATGACAAACGTGGCAGGCGTGAAAACAATGAGCACATCAAACACTCGGGATGCTTTGCTCACCTCCAGCCATCGACCACCGCCTGTGACCACAGTTCCACATGTCCGAACATTTCCTCCACACTCCGGGATTTTCCCCTTCTTTCCCGAGGGCGTGAAAGCTTTGCTGTTCGCGAATCAATGATTACTTCTTCCTTGACCAAACACTATTGATCCCGGCCGATAACTGTCGGGTATTGGAGAGGTTTCAACAGTTGCACAGTCAGCAGACTGTATACATACACACCCAGCGTCCGATATATCGTTTGATGTTCGTATTCACACTTTGTAAGACTCCATCACAGACCTTAAATATGAATAAAAATTTAGTCCAGGGAAAAAAAGTCATAAATATGGCGATGGCAAGGTATTGTCACCCTGTTTAGGCTATTTTATTGCTCACACTAATATTTATAACAATTGTAAAAAATTTTAAGTACCTCCTTTAAGGAGGGAAGAAAGACCTCTAAAAAAAGACCTCTAAAGAAGAGGAAAGAAAAAAAAAGTTTGTTTTGTTGTATTATTTTTTAAAAGTAATTTTTAAAGTTTTCATCACAAAAAGCGAAAGAATATTAAAAATAAACATCTAAATGGATTCACTCACTGGCAAGCCAGGTAGTCAAGGAGAAGGAATTGCTTCAGTCAAGAGCTCTTGCTGACGAGATTACCATAAAGATAACTTATCAGTGACAGCTGTTAGATGACATGCCAGTAGCCAGTGGTTGGACAAGACTTCGATCATTTTATTGAGAGAAAGAAGGAGGGAGGGACAGAAGAGAGGGATGTATTGTACCCATACAAGTCTGTGTTTGTATCTGTTGTGGGGTGACTGTCGGTTGGCACGACCTACTGAGGTAAGAGCCGTGTACACGATGATCTCCAACACACCTGAAAGCTCAGGTTTCAATCTTTAAAAATGTTGAAGCCAAGACCTGTTTGTCTGGGTTGAAGTTTGCACAACATGTCACACACCGTCCCCCAAATACACACGCTGGCTACACAGACAAAAGATTCGTCTATACCTTCTCTGAATGTAGACTACAGCGACTACACACGTCTATACACAGCGACTACACACTACACACCACAGCGAGTGGAGGCGGCTAGAGAAACTCCCGATGTAAGTCAGCGTGTAGACTGTGTGTTTGTGTGTCATTGTGACAGCCACAGTGCAGGCAAACCATGAATGTTGACACCCAGCTAACAAAGTGATGGAGTACAGACACAAACTTCATCCCAATAATTACAAGGGTCACTCTAAGTTCACGGACTGGCGTTCCATCTCATCGGTCGCGAGCCTAATTAACGAGGTATAAACAAGTGAAGAAAAGCTTGTACCTGGCTGGTGACGAGGTGGTGTGCAGTGCAGCAGCGTGTAGTCAGCCGCCTGTGTAGTGTTCGTGTCACTGCCGTGTCGGCCACTGAGGCTGACAGCACTCGCCTGGGGGCGCCCACAACCAAGTCATCCTTTGTCCAGTTCGCATGTAAACAAAGGTAGACGGGAAAGGCACGGGTATCGATGAGACAAGAAGTAGGTTTGCCGAGGTTGGCGAGAATAGACGGCCTGCCGACAGCACGAGCTGCGTACAACTGCAGCGCCGCGCGCGACCTGGCGCATGACATCGTGTCGGCTGGCTAAAGCCCGCGTCACACTTGCTGACTTTACAAGAGTCGTGCACGAAATAACCGCAGGTCTGTAGCAACAGTTTGAACGTGTTTGTGATTGTCGGGACAAAAGTTTATGATGTGACAATCTGTAGTCTTCAAAGGGTTGACATTAACGATTATTTTTAATTATATTCGGACTTGTAATACCATCATTCGGACATCGAGTCCTTTTTGCAATGTTTCTCTTCTCTGGGTTTTGTAGACTTACAAATATTACATTGTATTAATTTTTATTTTTTTCTTTGTTCACTTTTTTATTTTGTAAATGAACATACTTTTACAAGTTGTAGTAATCCTCTGGGATTAATATATTTGGTCATTTGTCATTTGAATTCCATATTTTGCGTATTGTGGTACTGAATGATAAGGGATTTATTCTGGGCTGTTTACTGGGTGGTAAAAAACACTTGAAAGTAAACGAATATTTGAACAATGAGGTAAAGGATCTGATTCAGCACACATGCGTTAGTAGAGAGCTTTTTGGGTACCATCACTACATTCAGTAAATGAGCCTCATTTCTGAAAAATAGATGCTGACAGTGAAAGCCTCTTCTAATTATTTGGTGATGTATAAATATATATGACTGCTACAAATACAAAATGTAGAAAACATTTGGCCTATCTATTTAGCATTTTCTCAACGTGTGAATGACACTGAAGTAAAGCTCCAGAGAACAAGAACCATAAGCTAGTGATGACTTGTTTCTGGTTAACATGCAAGAAAAGGGTTGTCTCCCATAGTCACTGTCAGTACAGCGATATTGTGGACTGACATCCCACGTACCTCTAGAAATCTAGTAATTATTACTCCCCACAAGCATTCTTTTAATAACGAAATACATATTTTAAACACGTAAAGCTGTAAACTTAATGAAAATAATCCAGCTTCCTAACAGCTTATTATTATTTAAAGAAAAAGTATTTTAAAGCCAACTTTCTGATGCTATATACACACTGATGCCAGCGTTTTAGTAGTTTATTACTACCTATTACGATAATACCATACCTACTGCATACTTAATGCATAAATACTACTGCTGTTACGAAACTAAAGGAGTTCACTTTTCAAAAAGAGCATTATGCATAAAAATGCTTTTTAAACTAAACTGTTATCTAATAATCTGTAAATATTTATTTGCTCAATAAATTCATGTAAGGAAATATCTTTCCGATTTCTCTTGTCTGTTTCATATCGCTAGTAAAAAGTTACATTAGTTCGGATAATATTGCAGTCAGTAGGGAGAATATATGCTGTCGGACAAAAATAAATAAATAAAAGTTGTCAGGATAGTCTGCAGCTGGAAACGTGCATCAGGAGCCAAAACAAATCGTAGAGGGCAAGGGTTAGTCCGTTATTTCGTCATGCTGTCCTAACTCTTGCGTTTATAAAATAAATAATAATAAAATTTCAAATATATATGCACAGCTTGCTGATTGTCAGGGACATTGTCGTGGGTGGTGTGCACTGTACGGTGACCAGGACCTCCCAGAATTTACAAGATGTCGACCCAGTGAACCTGTGCTGTCTGACAAGTTACACGATGCGTTCACACACCACTCAGCGTCCAGTTTTATGTAGATATCCATCTTGAAAGATGCCTACCTTACTATGGAGGTGGCAGGAAAGAGAGAGAGAGATGTGTAGAGAGAGAGAGAGAGAGTATTCTGTGGAGAAGATATACCTACATACCTCTCTCATGCCATGTCATGGCAACAAAATATTAAAATATTATTTGATAGAATGAACCCGAAAATGAGTTTATTATCAGACAGAAAAAAAGTAGACGACTGATCCCAATGCAAAAGAAGAAGAAGAAGAAGAAGAAGAAGAAGAAGAGAGAGAGAAGAAGAAGAAGAAGAAAAAAAACCATTACAGGTTTATTCACTCCAGAGGGTGATAGACTTAAGGAGATTTAGGAGCTGTTCACTCTGAGAGAAAAATCACTCTCCTTGGGCCGCAACAACATCTCGCCAACAACACCTCGCCATTAATTAATCTTCTCAAAAGACGGAGAGTCAGACTCTGTGTTTGTAAATAACGATGTACACTGTGGACTCAGTACTTCTATACTTTCGCGGAGATTTAGTGAATGTTTCTTCCTGAGAGAAAAATCGAATAATGTGCTACCTGTGGTCGTTTGGTATCTTGATGCACGGCTTCAGGTCGTGTTCTAGGTGTTACCTTTCGACATAGAATGGTCAAGCTGACATGGACACCAGACTCAAAACAACTTTTTACTTTAACTGCACGGCAACAGACTGAAATCTGTATGTAAACATTTATACATAGTCAAGCAAACTTCGAGAATCCAGTTCTAATAATTTGTCATTGATCTTTTTATGCAAGAAAGAATAGTTTGAAACACAAACGAGTATGGGCCAGGTATAGGTATATGCATGATACATTGTGAATCATCATGTTTTGAAATTAGGAAATTGTCAGAGGCTTGAATCATTAAAGAATATCGTATCTCCTTGTACGAATATGTGTCAAAAATGAAAGATGATTTGAACGATAACTATTAAGCTCTGTCTAAATGTGTCGATCACAAACGAAAAACAAAAGTAAACTATAAACAAAGAAAATACACACTATGTTCGATGTTTTCTTTACATTGTCAGACCAAGTGGAAAGGATGTAGCGTCTTCTTTTGTAACATGTGATCTGAATTGATCTTCGGACAAATAAGAGTGAAGGCAGCACAGGTCCTAGTAAACATGAGCAGTTGTAGCATCTAGTACTCGGAAGGGTCACACACTTGAGAAGATTTAGCAGGCCTTTCTTCCTGAGAGAAAAATCAAACAGTCTCTGCCACTACCTTGGGACGAGACGGACGGCTTCATAAGTCTTTAGTACCTATTGTTTACGTAAACAGTGAAGCGCAAAGCGTGTTTATTACCATGCATTCTGTTTACGAAATCGTTCAAGAGGAGGTGTACAAGCTGACACACACACACATACACATAAGTGAAGCATTGAAAACTGCTCTGTAGGTTTTTTTTTTCTTGCTAGAAGTAAAGGTCAGTGCGCACTTTCTATGCCTGTTCGAAGATGGTGTTAGCTTAAAGATACATTAGGTGTTTTTCATTTTCCAATTATTTACTTATTATTGAAAGTGATTAATATAATTGATTAATAATGCACTTGTTTCCGTCTCGCTTTTACGGAGCTTAATTGGCAAAATGGTGTCGTTAGTCTGACTAAAACCTTTTGAAAGATGGAGGTCGTTAGATGATTTAAATACGAGATTTGTCAGTTAGCGGACGGTCCTTTGAAACTCCTGGCAAGGCATCCATGGAAATGAAGTACGAAAGGGTGGCTGAAGTCACGACCTTCGCTTGAGTGCGGTTCATCAAGAAATGTGTATGTGTTAAGAGAAAGAAAGCGAGAAAAGTCTGACACAATGAAGTGCACTTTTGTCTCTATTTCTGTTTCTTATTCTTCTATCTGTTCATGCAAGTTCACCCTAACCCATCCTTCTACATTGTCCGTTCGTCTACCTCCCTATCTCTCTGTGTCTTCTCTTTATGCTACTTTAAATCGCACCTTTCTGACCTGCCTGATTGTAATAGAGACTTTCCCCGCCTTAAATCTTCAGAGAGGAGGTGTTCTCGTTCAGTCTGGGGAACTTTATTACATTAGGCTGGTCATCACTATTGGTAGCAGACAGCAGTCTCCGCCCTGTTAATGTCTTCCTTTCAGTCTCTTGCACCATACAGTATCGGCCGGCAAAGACAAGAAGACAACGACGAAGACGAGGGAGAAAAAGAAGAACAGGATGATGATGATGACGATGACGATGATGATGGTGATGATGATTTTCAATTACCACTACCATCTCTATCATTATTGTCTTCTGCAGCAGATCTTCTACCGCCAGTTCCACAATCGTTATGACTCCTTCATCTGCTACGGTTATCAGAATCCATAGAGGGTTGGGGAAGCGGCTCGGTTAGAGAAGATGGGCACCACCTTCACAAAAAGCTGATTCCACAGACCGGAAAAAGGTCGCCTCTAAATTTCATAATACTTTACTACCCAGAATTGAATTAAGATGTGCATGGCCTGGTCTTACAAATATCGTCAACCATCGACTTTTCTATTCCCCACTGCTAAATCAGACTCTGAAGGCAGCTGTTCTCGACAAGAAGCTCTTACATCGTCGGACAATCGAATGCAGTCACGACAAAGACCCTTTCCTTCACAGCTTACACCACGTGACAGGATGTGATCCACGTTGCAGACCGTGGTCCTATAAAAGGCTATACCTGTAGCACAGGGTCCAGCAGTACCTCATCATGGCCGGGAGCCTCCTGCCAGCCGTCGTGCTGGCTACCTGCTACTTGTCATGGACAGCTGTTCACGCAGTGAGTATCCATGCCAGTGATTCGCCTGGTCGTGAGGATGATGATGATGATGATGATGATGATATGATGTGATATGATATGTGTGCGTGACGGCATTCAGCGTGAAGATGAAGTAGAGTATGTTTCATGCTAAGGACGAGAGTGATGTCTTTAGAGCAAGGTTAAATAAAACCTACAATACCAATGACAGGAAACGTAGAGAAATATGTTGAAGAAATTAGTCAGTGACACTAAACCCATCCTAATAAGAAAATTTAAAATATACTAGTGCAACTCCATTATTCCAGGTTCATTTCAAACTGACCATTAGTCTCAGGAAAGAAGTTTATGGACGTCAGACGTCAGATATGCAAAAAGGAACTTTCTTGTATGTTTTCATGACTTTGCATTCATGATTAAAAAGGAATTCATACAATAATGTCTGAAGACATTGTAACCAAAGGAGTGATATAACATCTAACATAAACTGCAGGGGTTGAATATATATGCACACACACACCAAAAAAACAAAAACAAAAAACAAACAAACAAACAAACAAACACACACACACACACAGAAAACAGTAAAGTTACAAAAAGAAATCGGTCTCTCAGATGCCCATAAGGAAACCTTTTTCTTTCAAGTTACGGCATTGCGCGAGGCGTGAGTATATCGTGTTCATTTATTGTAACTAGAGATCAGCACGGTATATGATGCTGGTCTCAGAAACAATGTTTCAGTTTTCTTATTATTACTTACTCCCACTCCTTCCCGCCAGCACCAGACTTGAAGCTTATCAAAGCAAGGATGGGTCTAATATCTTGCACTTCAAGTGTATGCCAGTAAAAAGAAAGATTCGTCGGATTACGGAATTTGAAGTTTGAGAGCAACACTGTAGAGAAGAGAATACCGTCGTGGCACGGAAGAAGGAGCAGGCGACAGCCGTCAGTGACACGCAGGCATCAAGATGGAGGATGACACTCACAGAGACAGCTCATTAGCAGACGACAGCGGTAAGTGACAAGCAGGCAGCAAGATGGAGGATGGCAGACACAGACCATGGACGTGTATTTATGGACTGATGTTTGTATGCCGAGACTCACTCTTAGCCTCTTGCGAGAAGTGATCTGCTGTTAGTCTCGGCGAGCCGTAACAAAAAATGTTAATAAACCGGAAGCTATGTCGTTTCCTGCCTCTTTTTAGTAGTAAAGCTGAAATGTGAAAAAATCGGAAGTTTTGTGGTCTGGAGCCTCGCTCTAGCAGTTAAGTGGAGAGAGAGGAAAAAAAAAAAAAAGAAGAAAAAATCGTCTGCCAGCTGTCCAGGGGATATAAGTTCGTGTACAGACACAGCTCATCAGCAGACGACAGCGTGACGCGCGTAGATCCAGAATCTAATGTACACAACACGAAGCAACGTACGTGGCCGGTAAATCGAAAATGGAAAGCGGCCTGGTCCACACTAGTCTGCACTGGTCCACACTGCCAGGCCAGATAAAAGTGTCAGTGAAGGAGGCGCAGAATACTGTAAAGTCAAAAATCAAGATGGTAGCACAGGAGACAGAAGCCGTTAGTGGAAAAAAGTCGTCTGCTGCAAGAAATGGCGCAGTCCTGACAGCGAAGAACAATCCTAACAGAGCAGAACAGCGCAACAAACATCACAGATGAAAAGGAGAAAGCAAAACTCGAAATGAGGCAGGTGTAAGCTACTTAGATTTCATTACCTTTGTGAGACACATAGGAGCTCACCATGATTCTTTTATTTTTCTTGACAATTCTTTTGCCCTAGGGTGACCAGCAACATACCAGCAAGTACTTGATAAACGGAAATACATGAAACAGGTCCGCTATTAGCTTTACATATGTACACTATGCATCTAAAGCCATACTTCTGTCTCAACTGAATTATTAGATTCATTAATTTAATATACTGTAACTGAGACATTATGTCTAATGTGTGGTTGGGAATGGGGAAGCCTGGAGGAAAATGAATGGGTGCAGGAGTGGATAATGTAATTTATTATTTTAATAATTCTTGTAACAATAACAGCTTTAAAAATCACTAATAATGTATAGTTGAAATACAGAACACTCCTTTATTCCGAACTTTTAATGTTCTTACCATTTCAAGAGTTTGTTTGCTTATGTCATTAACTGGTGGCTGAGCAGATACTTCTAATGACTTCTGAAGCACAGCAATCTTGTTGTCAACTGTGACCATTGCTTTGGGGTTATTTTCTATCTATTCTGTTGCATTTAGAGCATCTTAGAACATCTCTCTGTCCACAAATGAATGAATATATAAGGGAGACAAGTACTGGAAACTTTAGGAGTTGTTCCACTAAAGATTACTTCCCTTTTAAGAAAGTTACCCAATCAGGTATTTCATTAACTTTGAAAGTAGGTAAGAAATTCTGTGTTCAAGCGCCATCTTAAAGTCGGTTACATGTTACTCAATTCAACATGGATTTGTACTCAAACAACTAAAAATAAGAAGAAAACAGTAAGTAATATTTTAATTCTAATGTATATTGTAATAAAATATGTTTGGTACTTTATCTTTGTTTAAATCGTGTAAATATTTTTTTTGTTGATTTCTAACGATTGACCTACTTCCTGATTAGTGAATTCTCAGTGCCACAACTATGACGCTGACAACGCTGCTGAACTACCATTTTACACCCTTCCCCTATTATATGTAACCAAAAAATACAGCCCTGCGACGCTATTAGACTTCTTTGTCCATGTGTAACTTAAATGGACAACATTACTGGCCAGCCGGAAACATAAAAATTTCTTCTTTTAGACACACAAAAAAAATCAGGTAAATTGATGGAAAATTTTCAATTTTATCTTAATTTTATAGAATCTAATCTTCATTCTTTAAAATTTCTCTATTTTCAGGAATTTGATGTTCGTCTGGTCGGCGGTATTTCCGATGCACAAGGCCGACTGGAGGTGTTTATCAATGGAAGCTGGGGCACTGTTGCGACGATCGTTTCAACGAAAATGACGCCAAAGTTGTCTGTCGTCAGCTTGGATTTAATACGTCAGTAACCGCCACTTTTCAATATTGAAAAATAAAATCACCACAAAGATAAAAATGCCCCCTTGAAGTAAACGTATATATGGGGAAATAATAAGTAAATATATTTGAACATGATTATTATGATAATGTTAATACCGCCTTTCAACCGAAATTTTGTTACGCATAGGCATCGTGAACGATGCTTCCATTATTCATCTAGATTCTAGAAGCTTCTTTATATACTTTTCGATAGGTGAACTACTATTAAATGCATCCATATTTCACGAGTCAAAGTTAATCTCGAAATAATTGTGAGCAGGAGCAACTACCCCATTGTGAGGTACCATGCCTACTACGGAGAAGGTCAAGACCCTATCTGGCTGGACAACGTTGAGTGCAAAGGTTGTGAAAGCAATTTGTCGCAGTGTGCGCATAGGGGTACCCACAACTGTGACCATGGCGAGGACGTTGGGGTGGAATGTGAGCCGCCACCCACTGTTCCAGGTGAGCAGTAGTTTACCCCCTCTTAAGTGTTGCAGTTCAAACAATCCTTACCTTTCTTGGTTCATCTATATTAAGAGTTCCTGGGTTGTCTTTTTTCCGCACTTGATTATTTTTCGAAAGAATACAGACGAAAAAACAACCATGCAGGCAATCTGTGACTAATGTGACGCAGAATGGAGGAACAGTAAACACGAATTGACATCAAAATTTGTTATCGACATGTACAGCAGCAGAAAGACTTAAAGTACACATAGCTACATGCGACTTGCTGACAAGAGACAAGAATACCAGTCCTGTCTGACAAAACACTGAGTCTTAACCTGGTGCTCTACCTTTCTTCTCACTTGTGAAGCCGAAGAGCTTAGAGGCCACCAGCTGTGAATCTACGGCAATAAACACACTGTACCGGTTATCTAGTCAGTCCTTGCCTGGAGAAGAAGGCGTGTTCTTGTGAGAAAATCACCGTAACATTATGATAAAATATGTCAAATTAGAGGTCTAAGCCAACTTTTTATAAATCCATGTAATGTCTTGTTCAGTAAGTCTTTGTAGTGGGCAATTTTCTTATGACAAGAGATTAGGTTCTCACAAGTTTACCTAACCCACTGTCATGTAATCAAGACTATTTTTTAGAAGCGGGCTTTAAGTCCTTTCTCTGTCGTTGCAGTTGTTCCTGACATTAAAGTGCGCCTTGTGAACGGAGGAGCCCCTTTCCGAGGTAGAATAGAGCTGTACTGGAATGGACAGTGGCAGACAATGTGCGACGAATGTCTTACTGAGAACATTGCCCGGGTAATTTGCACGTCTGTTGGATTCAAAAGGTAAGTACAGACAGTAGGTAATGCCATGCTGGTGGTAGCTGATTAGCATAACTGACAGTTAACAAGCGAGATCTGTTTTAGCTGTATCTCGATTTATATGTATATATTTCTCGCTATAAGGGAGAAGAAAGAAAGAACAAAAGAAAGAATAAAAAGGGAAAGATAGGTTAATAGCAAAAGGTAAACGAGAAAAAAAGAATACCAGTTACCTGCATTTTTTGCGCGCAAATCTTCACTTCAATAAGTGTAAAAACTGTTATCGGCGAAATTTTAGAAAAAGTATTTCAGTAAGTCAAAATAAATAGTAAAAACTAAAGATAGAAGTGATTGATTTGAATGGTAAATAGGACATTACATAAAAAGATAAAGAGGACATTATGCAAACAGAGCATTATGTATAGAGAACATTACATAACAGAGGTCATCAGATAATGAAAACAATACAGAACGAGGATATTAGGTAATGAAGACAACATGTGGTGATTGAAATGGTATTCAGTGTGCATAACTGGCACTTTTTACTTACACCATTATTACAGTTCTTCACCAGCCATTCTACGCTCAGCATACTTTGGAAGAGGAAGTGGTAGGATGTTCCAGGACGATCTGTACTGCCTAGGTTCCGAGACTAATCTGGGACAATGCAGCAATTTTGGCCGGGGTGACCATGACCACAGTCAGGATGCAAGCCTTGACTGCCTGCCCTCCCCTTCGCCAAGCACCAATCGTATGTAGACAGAAGTTCTTAGGCAGCAGATGTAGGTTCCTTTAATCGCATAAGTCAATCATATGCTGGCAAGTGGAATTATAGGTAGATGTGGGCCGATCTTATCATGACGACAGTTACATGTAGACAGACCGAAGTAAGCAACAGCCATGTCTCGCTCTGTCCACAGCCATTAGGGTGAAGAAAGCTTGAGTTTCTGACCTATCATGGACATTCTGATCATAATTAAAAAAAAAACCCAAACTGTGTGGATACAGTCCTCTAAATTCTGATTAAAAAATAATATTTGAGATCAACTTGATCAACACAGTAGGATTAAGTAAGTTTCCTTTGATATTGTTCCGTCATTATTGTTTCAAGAAATAAATTAAATTTCAAAAACACGATTTTCCAAAGATCAAGCCAATAACTTTACCCACACCGACAAAAGACGTCATCTCAAATAAAGTGGAAAACACTAACTAAACCGGCTTTAATATCGCCTAACCTAAACGAAAGCTGCGAATAAGTAGGAAATTGTCTAGTTTTAAGAACATTTTTCGTACATGATGATAATGGTGGTGTGTGGACAAAGCAAAGTCGTTATAGTAGAAATTTTACATCGACAACACACAGGACGTGATGAATTCCGTGTCCGTCTGGAGGGACGACATTCTTGGGAAGGCAGACTGGAGGTGGAGATATCCGGCCAGTGGGGAACTGTGTGCGACGATGGCTTCACCAAGGAGGACGCTATTGTCGCCTGTCGGTCTCTTGGCTTCAGCAGGTTGGCAACTTGTTAATATACTCCCTACTGTCCCTACATAATTGAAAAGTATTGGTTAGTGTGTATGATTAGTAATGTGAAGCCAGTGGTTTTATAGTTAGCTTTTTGAATTCTGAAGACCTCATTTTACATATGCTCTCTCATATCCACTTCTATTGTATATCTTAAATAAATAAACAATCTCAACATAGAAAACAAAAATCACTCCTAAACGCGGAAAATATATTTTGACGAAATAGTGTTAGAGTTTAAGTTGATTTTTTTTCTTTGACTTAATCAGCAGTGATCCTGAAGTGCGACTAGGAGCCTATTACGGAGAAGCTACAGGCCCCATCCTGATGGACAACGTGAATTGCATTGGAAACGAAAGCAACTTGGCGGAGTGTTCGTATAAGGATGGCCACAACTGCGACCACAGCGAGGATGTCGTCGTGGACTGCATGCCTTCGTTTGGTGATTTAGCCTTTATTTGATAGCTACTTTGACTTTCAGAGTATCTTTGATGAATTTAGTGTCTCATCTACCTTTGCTTTTATAATCAACTATACTTGAACAGAATAGCTAATATTTACTTTTTGCAATTTAATCAACACTTAGGCTTATTTGAGTACAGAAAAACGCGCTTGTCCAATCGTTAAGCAAATAAAATCCTTTCAAACGTGAAGCAAAGGTCACTAACGTTCCCTACACCGACAAACAACTGCCATTGGTCGTGTCATTAACGTGGTACACGTTTACTAAATGTGCTTTCCTATTGGCTGTAACCTGAGCGCCATCTTCGAATGAGTGGGCAATACTAGAGTTTTTAACCCATTTCCTGATGATAATTGAGTCGAGTAGACATCGCTAATCATGCACAGTGGATAAAGCAGATATTTTGAATTGCAGGTCAAACAGTGCGCACGGATTTCCGTATCCGTCTGAAGGGAGGAAATTCTTCTTGGGAAGGCAGACTGGAGGTGGAGAGATCCGGGAGTGGGGAACAGTGTGCGACGATGGGTTCACCAAGGTGGACGCTATTGTCGTCTGTCGGTCTCTTGGCTTCAACAGGTTGGCAACTAGTTTAGATCTCTTTGTGGCCCATTAGGTAGTAGAATTCTTTGGTTGATATATATATATTACTAGTAATTTAAAGCTAGTTTATTATCGGATATAAATTAATGTAACGTACTAGTACGTAATGTTAGACAACTAAAAAAATTAATAGGACAGACAAAGAAATCAGAAAATTAGTATTCTACTTGCAAAATTTACATTGTATAACGATAGATATATATGAATATATTGTTTTACATCGGATATATCTCGAAGAATATTCGGTGTATTAAACCCACCATGATGTTCGTAACCGTTTATTGTTTGACGATAAACTCTTTTTCGATTTTTTGATGTGTTTGCAGCACCTCGCGTGCTTAAATGTCTTTAAGCTTGTTTGCGTAACTAATTACTAAGCTTGTTTTATTTCTATTTTTATCGGTGAACTTGGAAATGATATAATTTGTATTTAATGACATTAAGGGAATTCGGTTACCATATAAGTTATTGCTCCCTTTTTTGATGACCTAATAATAAACCAACTAGTAAGAGATTCAATAAGCAGACAAATGTGTAATGACTTATTGGTGATCTAAGTTACTTAAGAGTTGTTTTGAAGTTGCTTCCAAGCTTTTAGTGATTTTAGACTCTCTTTCGTAGAGCTGACGAAGTGTTGTGTCAGAATTTAAATGTAGTTTGCAGAATTGTTTTCCTTTACAAGGTTGGTGTTATTTCGTGGATGATATTATGAGATAAATAGTTGAACATATGGAAAGAAGAAAATGTCTATACACACGGTTTGGTATCGGTGACGAAGCTTTGTATGAGAATTCAAATATAGGTCACGAAGCTGTTCTCTTTGTCAAAACTAGTCTAATTATATGGCGACACTGTGAAATAAAGATTAACTATAGTTTTATAAATTGGCACAAAAGGAGATAAAGAAATCAAACATTATTTAAATATACATTTAGCAAAGTTTCTGAGTTTCGACTTTTTGAGGTCACTCGAATTTAAAGGCGCACTTTCAGTATCGATACACTCATACAAAACAACGGTCGTCTGTGGTTTTATTATAATCATAATTCTAACAAGGTGTTCACTGCATTACAATGAGCTCAATTGCTCCTTTGATTTGAGCAGCAGTGATCCTGTAGTGAGATCAGGAGCCTATTACGGAGAAGCTACAGGCCCCATCCTGATGGACAACGTGAACTGCATTGGAAACGAAAGCAACTTGGAGGAGTGTTCGTATAGTGATGGCCACAACTGCGACCACAGCGAGGATGTCGTCGTGGACTGCATGCCTTCGTTTGGTGATTATCCTTTATTTGATAGCTACTTTGACTTTCAGCGTATCGTGGATGAATTTAGTGTCTCATCTACACTTGATTTCATCATCAACTATACTTGACTAGAATGGGCAATATTCAATTTTTGCTTTAATCAACAGGCTTAATTGAATACAGAAAAACGCGCTTGTCGAATCGCTAGACAAATAAAATCCTTTCAAACTCGAAACAAAGGTCACTAACGTTCCCTACACCGACAAACAACTGCCAATAGTCATGTCATTAACGTGGGTACCCGTTTACTAAATGTGCTTTCCTATTGGCTGTAACCTAAACGACATGTGCGAATTAGCTGGCAACTAGAGTTTTGAACTCTTTTCCTGATGATAATTGAGTCGAGTAGATGTCGCTAATCATGCACAGTGGATAAAGCAGATATTTTGATTGCAGGTCCAACACCACGCACGGATTTCCGTGTCCGTCTGAAGGGACGACATTCTTGGGAAGGCAGACTGGAGGTGGAGATATCCGGCCAGTGGGGAACTGTGTGCGACGATGGTTTCACCAAGGTGGACGCTATTGTCGCCTGTCGGTCTCTTGGCTTCGACAGGTTTGCAACTTGTTAATAATTATACTCCCTAAAGTCTATACCTAATTGAAAAGTGCATTGTTTAGTGTGTATGATTAGTAATGTGAAGCAAATGGTTTTATAGTTAGTAATTTGAAATTTGGAGACGTAATTTTTCATATGCTCACTCTTATCCACTTCTAATGTAAATCTTATATAAATAAACAATCTCAAGATATTTAATAAATAATCTCTCCTAAACACGGTAAATATATTTTGACGAAATAGTGTTAGAGTGCAAGTTGATTTTTTACGTTGACTTAAGCAGCAGTGATCCTGTAGTGCGACTAGGAGCCTATTTCGGAGAAGCTACAGGCCCCATCCTGATGGACAACGTGAATTGCATTGGAAACGAAAGCAACCTGGCGGAGTGTTCGTATAAGGATGGTCACAACTGCGACCACAGCGAGGATGTCGTCGTGGACTGCATGCCTTCGTTTGGTGATTTAGCCTTTATTTGATAGCTACTTTGACTTCAGCGTATCTTTGATGAATTTAGTGTCATCTACCTTTGCTTTTATCATCAGCTATGCTTGAACAGAATAGCTATTATTTACTTTTTGCATTAATCAACAGGCTTATTTGAGTACAGAAAAACGCGCTTGTCCAATCGTTAAGGAAATAAAATCCTTTCAAACGTGAAGCAAAGGTCACTAACGTTCCCTACACCGACAAACAACTGCCATTGGTCGTGTCATTAACGATGGTACATGTTTACTAAATGTTCTTTCCTATTGGCTGTAACCTGAACGCCATCTTCGAATGAGTGGGCAATACTAGAGTTTTTAACCCATTTCCTGATGATAATTGAGTCGAGTAGACATCGCTAATCATGCACAGTGGATAAAGCAGATATTTTAAATGCAGGTCAAACAGTGCGCACGGATTTCCGTGTTCGTCTAAATGGAGGAAATTCTTCTTGGGAAGGCAGACTGGAGGTAGGAGATCCGGCCAGTGGGGAACTGTGTGCGACGATGGGTTCACCAAGGTGGACGCTATTGTCGTCTGTCGGTCTCTTGGCTTCAACAGGTTGGCAACTAGTTTAGATCCCTTTGCGGCTCAATAGGTAGTAGAATTCTTTGGTTGATTTATATATAGATATATTTATATTACTAGTAATTTAAAGCTAATCCTTCTATCGGATAAATAAATTAATGTAACGTACTAGTACGTAATGTTAGACAACTATAAAAATTAACAGGAAAGAAAAAGAAATCAGAAAATTAGTATTTTACTTGCAAAATTTACATTGTATAAAGATAGATATATTTGAATATATTGTTTTACATCGGATAGAACTCGACGAGTATTCGGTGCATTAAACCCACCATGATGTTTGTAACCATTTATTGTTTGACGATAAACTCTTTTTCGATTTTTTTTGATGTGTTTGCAGCACCTCGCGTGCTTAAATGTCTTTACGCTTGTTTGCGTAACTAATTACTAAGCTTGTTTTATTTCTATTTTTTATCGTTAAACTTGGAAATGATATAATTTGTATTTAATGACATTAAGGGAATTCAGTTACCATATAAATTATTGCTCACTTTTTTGATGACCTAATAATAAACCAACTAGTAAGAGATTCAATAAGCAGACAAATGTGTAATGACTTATTGGTGATCTAAGTTGCTTAAGAGTTGTTTTTAAGTTGCTTCCAAGCTTTTAGTGATTTTAGACTCTCTTTCGTAGAGCTGACGAAGCATTGTGTCAGAATTTAAATGTAGTTTGCAGAATTGTTTTCCTTTACAAGGTTGGTGTTATTTCGTGGATGATATTATGAGATAAATAGTTGAACATATGGAAAGAAGAAAATGTCTTTACACACGGTTTGGTATCGGTGACGAAACTTTGTATGAGAATTCAAATATAGGTCGCGATGCTGTTCTCTTTGTCAAGACCAGTCTAATTACATGGAGATAGTGTGAAATAAAGATTAGCTATAGTTTTATAAATTGGCGCATAAGGAGATACAGAATTCAGACATTATTTCAATATACATTTAGAGAAGTTTCTGCCTTATGACTTTAAACGACGTCCCTTGAATTTAAAGGCACACTTTCAGTATCGATACATTCATATAAACACAACGGTCGTGTGTGGTTTTATTATAATCATAACTCTAACAATGTTCACTGCATTACAATGAGCTCGATTGCTCCTTTGATTTGAGCAGCTGTGATCCTGTAGTGAGATCAGGAGCCTATTACGGAGAAGCTACAGGCCCCATCCTGATGGACAACGTGAACTGCATTGGAAACGAAAGCAACCTGGAGGAGTGTTCGTATAGGGATGGCCACAACTGCGACCACAGCGAGGATGTCGTCGTGGACTGCATGCCTTCGTTTGGTGATTTAGCCTTTATTTGATAGCTGCTTTGACTTTCAGCGTATCGTTGATGAATTTGGTGTCTCATGTTTACTTGTTTTTATCATCAACTATGCTTGAACAGAATAGCTATTATTTACTTTTTGCTTTAATCAACAGCCTTATTTGAGTATAGAAAAACGCGCTTGTCCAATCGTTAAGCAAATAAAATCCTTTCAAACGTGAAGCGAAGGTCACTAACGTTCCATCCACCGACAAACAACTGCCATTGGTCGTGTCATTAACGTGGGTGCACGTTTACTAACTCTGCTTTCCTATTGGCTGTCACCTGAACGCCATCTTCGAAAGAGTGGGCAATACTAGAGTTTTGGACTCTTTTACTTCCTGATGATAATTGTGGCGAGTAGACATCGCTAATCATGCACAGTGGATAAAGCAGATAGTTTTGAATGCAGGTCAAACAGCACGCTCGTGTTCCCGTGTCCGTTTGCAAGGAGGAAATTCTTCTTATGAAGGCAGACTGGAGGTGGAGATATCCGGCCAGTGGGGAACTGTGTGCGACGATGGTTTCACTAAGGTGGACGCTATTGTCGCCTGTCGGTCTCTCGCTTCAGCAGGTTGGCAACTAGTTTAGATCCCTTTGCGGCTCAATAGGTAATAGAATTCTTTGGTTTTATTATAATCATAACTCTAACGGTACTCACTGCATTACTATGTGCTCAGTTGCTCCTTTGATTTGAGAGCCGGTCTAGTGGCGTAAAGGTTTGCGCCTGTCACCAATACACTGAAGGTTGGCTGTCCTGGGTTCAGCTCTCGTCTCGGGCAAGCTGTTCTTTCTCTGCAAGTGACATGTGTTTACTGGGCTGGCTGCCTTGCCGTGATATAGCCTTAGTTGCTGGTTCGGCGTAAAACACCAATTCCCCCCTCCTTTGATTTGAGCAGCAGTGATCCTGTAGTGCGACCAGAGTCTATTACGGAGAAGTTACACTCCCCATCCTGATGGACAACGTGAATTGCATTGGAAACGAAAGCAACCTGCAGGAGTGTTCGTATAAGGATGGCCACAACTGCGACCACGGCGAGGACGTCGGCCTGAAGTGCTTTCCTTTTACACGTGCGTAGAGATGTTTTGTTGCTTTATCCTTTATTTTGTAGCTAGTTTTAAGTATTCTTTTTTCATGAAAGCAAACGTTGGTTTAATCGAGTCTTTATTTTTTTTACTGAACTGGCCAATTGAAGTTACTTTTACTATATTACATTTACTGCACTTCATTAGACTGCTCCTTTACGACTGGTAGAAAAGAAAAAAAAACCTAGAAGGAAGCAATTTATGGATGTGTTTCAAAGAGAGTTGAATACTCAAGCCTAGAAACTATTGTTACCCTCTGCCAAGACTTTTTCGCAAGCGTCTTTCTCATAGTAGTCCTATGCTTACATTTAAATGGTACAAGCAATTCCTACAGTCAAACAGTAAATGAATAAACTAGAATACACTCACGAAGACAGTATAGATAACAATACAGTATCACCACCTATAAAAAAGTAAATCACTAGTTATCAAACGGTATCCCGACACGTGAATGTTAATTTATCAATGGGTTAGCATTTGTGGCAAAGATGGCTTGGTGTACAGCAGCAGTATCCAATATCCACCAGGTTTTGACACCACTTCTTTGTGAGGAGACGTAATATCTCTCATTTATTGCACCATGGTTGTTTTTTTCTTTTTGCTTGGTGGTGGGATGGGTTAAGGGGATGACAACGACTTCCCTCTCTTCTCTTTATAATTACGGAAGGGAATGATTGATTGATTGATAGCTCAGCACAGACAATTATTTAACCAGTCTGAGCTGGTGGTTCGAAAATAATGGACGTTAATTCTTTTTATTAAGACTGACATGGAACTATATGGTCAATGAACGATTTGAAATCCTGTTTTTCAGGTGACTAGTGAGACACCAGTGGGAAGACACGCTTCATTCAATTCACCCGTTCAGTTTACCGAAGATACAAATTCAAGTACTCCGTATATTAAAACATTAAATCAGCAAAACAAATCTCAGGCTATCAGCAATAAGATTTTGATTTTGAATTCATAAATAAAGAATTTAACAAAACTCCACTTTTATCTTTTTCATTTAAGGCCATTGGGTTCTAAAGAGGTCCTGCAAATTCTTCTGAGCTAAAAAGAAAACAAAATATTTCAAAATGCTCTTTTTTGAGGTTATAGAAAGCACACATTTTATCTTTATCTTTTGAACCATATTTGACAGCAAATTTTATAAGAATTTTAGTTTTAGTTGTCATGGTGATAAGCACCAGCTCTCTCCGTCTGCCTCTTAATTTAAATCAGCACCTTGCTTTTTTTTAACGTTACTTACATATGGATATTTGTGACAGGAGCAGCTTACCATGGAAATTAATGGAAAGGACTTGTAATTAAAACTTCATGCCTTAAATAATTAAAACAACCGAGTGGAGGTATACGTGGATGGACGGTGGAAGTGGACAAATTTTTCTGGATGAGGTCAGGTGCAAAGAAACAGAGACTTACCTACACCGGTGTTGACACAGGCATCAGATTGCAAAACTGCGCCCAATTCCAGGACGTGGGCGTGGAATGTCAAGCAGGTTTGTAGAAAAAACCCCAGTGAGGTTATCTGGAGAATCGGTCTATAGTTGAGAATATTTATTTTAAAGACTTGAATTTCCATACCTTAAAAGGAAGAGGTGGATCGGGCTTAGCTCACACTTGACAAGAAGCATCTGAGGTACGCCCAGCGATCAGATAAAAGCTTGTCATCATGATAGGTTTTCCAAACACATTTCTCGACTGATTTAGAGCATGGTTTTTCAATCAAAACTTATTTTCAACGCCATTTCTTTGCAAAATTATGCATACATACATATACGCGAGCAGCTTTGCCTCTTGTACAAAATGAAAGCACTAAGATGAAATGATAGTTTAAATTTTCCTTTACTTACTGTTAATAGGTTGTAGACGATCTCTATGAGAGAATGAGAAGTTAAATAGCTGTTACAAATTAAAGATCATATATGATTTTGTTATATTTTCGTAGACACGTGTTGCTGTGACAAGACATTTTACTTTCGATAACGAGTTAATTGACAGTACGAGGTAATTACCCCACATAAAAAGAAAATGAAAAGGAAATGCAAGAACTCTAACTAAAACCAGACAGAGATAAGTAACAAGAAGACACTTCTATGTAGAAAAGGAGTAAACCAAACCAAGCATACTGCTGACCACATACATTGTTACAGAAAGACTCTGATATTAAAAAAAAACAAAACTGACTTTGAAAACTTAGATCACATTTCTCAAGAAAATTCGTAAAAAGAATAAAGCTGTAGTTACATTACAGAATCAGTGCTTCAGATTAAACATCCCCTTAAGAGATTATTTTGTGAATACAGTATGAATGACAAAATATAACGAATAAAAAACCAACTGCTGCTACTTTTGTCACCGCTACTAGCGCATGATTGCCACTGTCGTGAAAACCGACATTTGAAAGAGAGAGATGCACCAAAGAATGCATTAAGTTGGGTGCATTCTGGCAAATTTGAAAATAATCAAATTATACATATGAAATTTTTCTCTGATTTTGAAATTAGAATTCTGACAACGGTGCAGATCACTGTCCACAGTTCATCACGGACCGCGATCATTACTGCACATAATGCGAGTTAATTTGCGCTTGCCTCTAGTATAATTAATGTACAGACTAGTACAGTTTCATCTGGTGATGGCTATGGTTTTCTTACATAAAAGAAACGAATGATAAATTCACTGCAAATCAAGTCTGAATGCATGCGACTTTGACTTCATGGGGCCTGGCACTCTCTCGCTTGAGGTCGATCTTCCTGGCAAAGAGGCGGCATAGGTCCAGGAGCAGGACACAACCTCCACAGCTGTCATGATGGAGAAGCCGATCCACAAGCCAAAGTTTCCGCCAAGATCACCCAGAACTTTTGACCACTATAGAGGGCAGACAGAGGAAATAAAACACATGGACAGTTGTCTCAGGGCGATGAGCAAACCTTCATCGTCTTTAAGCTTTCAATTAGTCGAGTCTACATTCCTTTCATGAAAGTTAATAAAACAATTTCCTAATTGTAGTAAGACCAACGTACAAAATACTTCTTTTGCAACTGACAACAGTGAGGTGGCGATTCTAAAGGATGAGGGATAACTTACATCATATGCAGGAAATGTTTCCACTCGTTGGCTGCAGAGGGTTTTGAAGTAAACATTCACATGAGCAACGTTTCTCCTGAAAACAAACAGTAGTCTGACAGTGGTCCTTACAAGGCTTAGACAAACCACACTAATATTACTACGACTTCTACAACTTGTAATAATATTACTGCAACCTCTACAAGTTGTAATAATATCACATTATTCGTTCGTTTACAACTACTGCGACTACGACAACTAAAACTATTAGTTCTTCACCAACAACTCTTTTACTAATTCCTGTTCTACTCACTATTACTTCGGGAGGAGTTACTAGTTAGTGTTTCTTTGTTGTTTCTGGTTTTCTTTAAATATTTCGCAGTGAGAAAAACTGCGTGCTCGGCTTACCTGAGATAATCCTTTTGTTCTTGTTCGGAGGAAGGGTGAGTTTCGTTACCATTTCTCTGCAAGAAGTCTTGAAGTTGGTGAACTTCGAACGGCAATGCTTTGCTTGATGGCCATACACCCATCGACAGTTCGTTGCTGTATATAGTTTGGCTGCAGACGACATTAAAGTCTAAGCATCGTTTTGTTATCCAAACCCAGTAATGAGGGGTTAATCTTCGCAAGGCACGCTGATGTACTTTAGATAGCAGAAAATAGTATTAAATATTCATCTAGACTAGGTTCAAATATTGCAAGTCAGTAATCTCGTAGACAAATTCTCTCTATATATATATTAATTTTATTAATTTGCTAATTATGCAATTCCTATCTGACAGCGCGTAATAAAGTCGCCTGATAGCTTATGTCTAACAGCTTATAGCTCGCTAACGAAAACTTTCATTTATATGTCAAATTGTGACCTGCATGGTTGACGACAGAGGACCTTGCATCCCAAACGTCCGCGAAAGTAATCACGGGATACTACGTCGAAACAGCGCTCTACAAAGCAGCAATTACAACATGTGGTGTAGTGAAGAAAACTGTCCTTTATAAGGATAACATAACAAATAATGTGTACAAAAAATATATTATATATCATGCATGCATTCTGCCGAACTAGTGTTAACAGCACATGATAAATACATAAACACAATATCTATTGTCTATACTCACAAACATCCGTCCAGCACACACTTGTGACAAGGCAAGGCGAAGGGAGGTATTCCTAACATGGTTAATGCGGTTAAGTCTGCAATAAATATTGTTTAACATCGATTTCAGGAATTTTTTATTGAGATTTTAGACAACGATAACAAATTAGAATTTGAGAAAATACGTTTATTTAGATGGTTGTGAACATTTAAGTGTATTACAGAGGTTTGAAGTGTGCAGTGAATACTGGTTTAAAATGTAACAGGTTAATTACAGTGTTCGTCTTGAGTGCTTCATTCTTCGTTCTTCTCTGTCTTTATCTGTGATCATTCCACAGACTAATCACATGCGCAAACGCATGGTTTATATTCTTACTGATCCGGTAAATGTCATCTAACTGATATATGTAGACAAAAATACAATTGCTGTTAACGCATAAAAGGTTATATGTGAAATATCATTAGCAGTCGGCGACTATTTTTCGTTGCGTATTAAACTTACAAGTGTAAAGTTGTGTTTGTAACTTACTTTGCTCAATATCAGAACTGTTACAAGTTGTCATGATGCTGCCGTCTGGGTTATGAGAACACGGGTACTCGCTGTTGCAGCAACCGCACCTCTCGGCCAAACTGTTCTGGTAACAAGTCCTGTAACATGCCTGTTGACAAACTTCACTTAAACACAGTCTGAATGGTGTGTAGTACAGATGCTCACACAATGCAGCCACAAAAATAGAGAACTGCCTTATGTGTCTTGTTGAAATAACGACAGAGAGGTAAGAAGATAAAGGGTTAGAACGAAAGACACTGGTCACACCCAGTTACATGCGATAGATCGTCAGAAAAAGAAAATAAAAATGACCTACCTTCTCAGTGTATCCCACATTGTACAGCTTCGCATACATATTCAACTCTGTATCCTCGTTTTCGTCAAATGTTTGGCAACACCCATACGGTTTGGGGTTCTCTTTATTTCCACCTGAGGAATATTTTAAAGTAGGTGACAGTCTCGTTGTCTCGGAATCAAGGTAAAAAAATTGTTTGTCTCCCTCGCTGCCCAGCAACCAAATGGGTACAGGACTTCGGTCACATTTTTTATTAGTAAGTAGGATTCTACTTTCTCAATCTTTCATTTGTGTACTCTTACCTTGCTCAGAGCAATATGAGTGGAAAATCCAGGGGCAACGACAACGCCTTCATCGTCAGGAAACGGCATCTCCTGAGGCGAATGCACAACTACCTTGAAACCAGTCGTCATCGACATACGCAGGTACTCGTCTTCTTCAACGTGCAGCTTCAGCTCAAGTCCTCACACAAGAAAAATAAATTGTGAGTCCAAAGCTTTTGAGTGAGAGCTGATTAAGTAAAATCATCATCGTCATCGTCGTCGTCAATGATGATTTGTGATGATACACGAGAGGCTATAAAGATTAAGTACCAAAGATCGTCTTTATGAAGCATATTGACCCAGTCTGTGACTCTGCCCAAGCTTGATAATCGACTATTCACAGATAGCGGCTAATTCAGGGTATTCAGAGAGGTGGTTTACCCATAGATAAAATTCTGATGTCCATAAAAATGAGTCTGAGCAATGAAAGCTGAAGGGAAGCAAAATCACAAACATCCCCCTGTTGACAAGGACCACATGCAGAAAAAGAACAGCGTGTCTGAGATGAGATCTGAACCCAGGGCAGCCAATCTTTTCTTTAAGGGTATAAGTGCTCTGACCTTAAACTTGTTCTAGTGTCCACAAAAAAGTGTGCATATTTGTGTCATTTGCATAAACCTAAACAATACCAGTTTGACAATATCTCACCATGTTCAGGTCCCGTCATCGACACGTTAGGTATCCGGCGATCCTTGTTAATCGTGTAGCAGTTACCCAGTTTTTGGGAGTAAAATTTAGTAAAAAAACTGTAAAGAAGACAAAGAAAACATATTACGTTGTATATTTAATCTTTCTTAATATTTTATCCTTAAAATATAACATTATTGTAGTAATTAACTACATTCTTTCATACTATGGAAACAAAATGTCAAAATCCGGACCATTGTAACTTAACAGATTCCAGCAAAAAAGATAGACAAGAGAAATTGCAGTGAATTCGTGTCGGGATTGTTAATAAAAGTGTATTTAATGTCAGTCATAATGATGAAAACCTACCAAACTTTATGAACGCCACTTCTATGGATGTTTTAAATTCATTTTGTTCTGCGTTTTCTTTATTATTACACATTTGATTGAATGACTGCATAATCAAAGGAGCAGATTTGACATTCAGATTGAGGGGTTCGTTCCTGGAATCTACACAACCTTTGTTTTCTTGAAGTGCAAATTAAATGTTGTTTATCTTTACGCGATGTTACTGAAACAATACAATTTTCACTGTCGACATCGTCATCACCACTATTAGCCACTCCTAACCACTCACTCCCTTTTCATGTAAGATTGCTACAATATGTGAAACAAGTTTAAAGCTGACTGCTCACTTACTTCTTATTGCACTCAAGTTCCGGATATTTACAGGATACCAGCATATCCTCCAGCTGATGTCCTAAGTCGTATCGCTGACTGTACTCGATGGAGGACATGTAGTTCCGGAAGAATTCGAATTCTTCATCCTTGCGTTTGAACGTCGGATTCACTGAGGGGTGTCGTCTCTACAAACACGTAGTAGCATCTGAGTAGCATCTGATCTCAGTATAGAGTATAGAGCTGCGGGATTAGACAGGCAGAGAGGCAGACAGGCAGAGCAGGCAGGCAGACAGGCAAAGAGCCAGGCAGAGGCAGGCAGGCAGATGGTGCATTTAAAGATTGTTAAACCGGACAAAATGTACGAATGCTTATATACGTTGTTATTTATATTAGAGATCGTTCTAAAAGAGAAAAGATTAAAAGTAGACTTTGTAACATGTATTGCCTCTCAGTTATTACAAACCGAAATAAGCGATTCTCACTTTAGTTAGCCTCGTGCTTCTTCGGAAATAGTGAGCGTGTGAACTTCCCTTCGTGCTTGAATGCAACTATTACTTATTGCTGTGCTGCGGACGTTTCTCACACTTTTATTCCTTACTCAATCCATGATTTAACTTTACAATCTTTGTTTTAAACAGTTAAACTTCAACAACGGCAGCAACTACTATTGCACTATACTTTCACCATTGTGTTGCCATAATGCAGTCCAATGGAAGGACTTTCAGTGCGCGTCGCATGTAGATGATGTGATAATCAAAATATTATGATAGCACTATGAAGATGTTAATTAATAGCACATTATGTGTCGATATTAATTTAAAGAACATTAA
Organism: Pomacea canaliculata; assembly: GCF_003073045.1. Taxonomy (NCBI): domain Eukaryota; kingdom Metazoa; phylum Mollusca; class Gastropoda; order Architaenioglossa; family Ampullariidae; genus Pomacea; species Pomacea canaliculata. Next base: position 13,226,221 of record NC_037595.1, read on the forward strand.
AAAACGAGACTCGCAAAAGGGTGCTCCTCTCATATCGACCTGCAGAAAAGCATCCTTTTCAAACTTTGAGTTGCGCAGTATGTTCATGTTGCAGATACTAACAGCAGGAAACTCCACAGCATCCTGAACACACACACAAACGACTGCATTAGTTTTACAACACACACACACACACACACACACACACACACACACACACACACACACACGCACGCACACACGCACACACGCACAGGCACACACACACTCTTATCATCTTTGACATACAGCAATATCAGATACATCCTCTCAAATAAATACAGGAGATAGCAAACACACACTTATACTGACAAATCAATGTGCGCAAGTAATAATAAAAAAAATAATATTTTGAAAACTCGTAGAATTCACATATAACTACATACACAAAAACTTACACGCACCATATATACAGGAACTCTTTTGGAAAGAAAACACAGATATACATACATGATGTCACACATACTGGCGTGACATGACAGCTTTTTTTTTTTTTGAGAGAGAGAGAGAGAGAGAGATCACACACATAATTTTCTAGTCAAATAGCTCAATCATTCTCTAAAGCTAAATGTTGTATGATGGGCGTCCATAACTCACCTCGTACTGGTAGGACACCGTCGTGGAGAGAGGGTTCTTCCAAAACTGTATGATCATCTCACAAGCGTTATGCGATGCGAACCCTGCACACGCCAACAACTACATGTGTACAGAATCATGAACGTGTTACCTGATCACCAACAGCTACAGACTAAAAAACAAAACAAAAGCAAAACCAAAATAAACACCAACAACTCTGATAACACGTTTATCTACGGCATTCAAAAACATTGTGAGGTCCCCACAAATGGATATGTACAGCAGTCAGGGCCGGTCAGAACACCGAGATGGGATGCTTACCTACTGCACTCAGGATCATCGCCGCCCACAGCAGACGAATGAGTAGATGATGGTCACTGGAGCCACCCGACGTACCCCGTGCATCGACGTCTGCTCCGCGAAGCCTTTGAGTAGCGTCTTCACGTCGTGTATGTCCGGCTCCTGTCTCTCCATCTTTTGCTTGCTGTCCATTCTACACATGACACAACTGTTGTAGTAAGTGTTTCAAAGTGACCTCAGAAAATGCTGATATAAAATTTCTACTGAGAGAAAATGATTTACCAACTGTTTAAACACCTTTACATTTCTCTAAAAAAATCTCTTTTGGATGGTTGGTGAAGAATGTGATAGCTGTGGACAAATACTTGTCCACATTTTTACTAAAGAGAAACGTTTCTGGAACAAACAAGAGCCAAATAAACACTGAACTGTAAAAAATGTAGTCACAGAATGCTTGGTACTGACGTTTCGTGTAGGGGACCACTGGGCTGTGGGGAGCCCGACATAGAGAAGTACCCAACCTTCAGCTTCTGCCACAGTCTCTTCATTGATGGGCGAGTGCTGGCAGAATGAACCTCAACCCTGTCTGCACGCAGTCCATCCTCTCATGATATGATACACTCACACATTAAAGCACTTTGAAGGCACAGCTAACTAGTCAGTAAACAGAACTCTTAGCGATCGACATCACAAAATTAAATCAAATTTATTTCTCCTATCCCTTCTCTCTCTCTCTACCCCCTCTCTTATCATCCTGAGCATGTGAAGCGCTGAAATGTTTGTGGATGGGAGGTTTGAGGTCAGACGAGTCAGAGTGGTTGTGGCACAGGTGCGATTTCTCATTTTTCATTTTAGAGAACACCATAGACCGGTAGAGAACAACACAGACGAACACGTCATGTTGAGGGGAACCTTTCCCTGGCGTCATCCCCCCCTCCCCAAAACACGTGACACGAAGAGCGTTGTGGGGATTCTACATCCCGCTGCTGTCTTCTTAATTGTCTGACGCACCGGTGTGACGTACACAGGTGAAACCGGAAGCGAACAGTTAACGAGCTCTGAGTGAGAGCAGATACTAATCTCCCGTCCTCCAAGCATGCAGGTCGCCAGTTCATAGTGATTTCATGCTGCTCATAGGAAGCTTTACAGACCAGTGGCAAAGAAAGACTGTGGTACCTGTGTTTGCCTCCCTGTCAACATCATCGACAGTGTCAGCGTGATGTGCGAGTTTAATATCATCTCCAAACCATATCGCAGCAGCTCCAACGGCTGAGGTCAGCATGCGGGACGTGAACTTCTACCGGTAAAGCCAATTTCTGGAACCAGGATGACGTGGAGAATATCTGGATTCTTGAACGTTATTCTTTTTTTGTAAAAAATATTGTTTTATTTAAGCATTCTTCAACAACGGTGACAGCGCCACCGACAGAGGAATGCCAGACATGTTGGAGGTTTTCTCGTGCAACGCATGTTTTTTTGTGTGTGTGTTTTTTTTTTGTTTTTTTTTTGAGGCCTGTCCATCAAATCGTTTGTCCACGATTAATGAGAGGATAGAGACTGATGGCAAGTGAGTTTGGTGTTTGCAGACGGCTTGAGCGGCTTCAAACCATTTTACCTCATCATATAGATGTTCATAGTACCTGAAAGACTTTGCTAAAATTTTCTATTTATGGTAATTTGTTCTTTGAAATGATATCGAAGAGTTTTATTTAAATGAGATATTGTTATTGACCTTAAAGTTCATCATTTACAGAAATAAAAGACTTGGGAAGGAGAGTTTAAACGCTCGGTATTTATCATTACTGTACAGAGCTCCTTTTCTGGAATTCCTTTCCTTACACTATGGGCTGGTCTGTGGTGAGTAAGTGCGTGTTAGTAATAAAGTCCAGCTTTTACAAATGTCCTTAGAACACATAACAATTTATTTGCTGTGAAGCGGAATTTTAGAAAACACTCATTGAAAAGAAGATGCTCTTGCTGCTGTACAACCATGTGGGTCACTAACACATTCACTTTTTGCACATACATAATATCCATCTAGCTGTACAGGTCGACAAAGTGGTCTCTACCAACAGGTGAAAACATTGAGAACAGTGAGAACCCCTCTGATCGTGTCGAAGCTGTAGAGAACAATTCCTATCACATCACGTGACAGTCTCACTACCTCGCCCCTCCCTTCCTCCCTGTGCGGTAGAGCCAGTGATTATTCTCCCCCATGATTTGACGATTCTGTGAACTATTCAAAGTAGCTACATTTCCAAAATGCAACATATGATTCCATTAATCTTTATTTTGAGCACAAATAGAATATACTTGACAATATACAGACTAATACACAGTGAAGAAATCGCTAAATGACAAGAAATTCAAGCTTTGAGGTAGAAAAAACTACATGAAAACAGATCAAAACAAAACATAAAAAGTAAAATAAACTGCCTATTTATGAATTTCTTAATGAAATATTTAAGATTTATCGGTCTTATGCACATTATTTTTCCGATTACGACAAAGTGTTAATGATGGGGTAGGAAAGTACAGTACCCAGTGAATGAACACTCTTTTGTCTTTTGTCTTTTCCCATTTTATGTCTGAGAAAATTACTTTTCCTCTGATTCTTAAACGTATTTTTTTGCCGATTCTACCAAAAAAGATGACCAAACTTTCAAGAGATTATAGAACAGATGTTTATCAATACTATTATTTTTACGAGTTAATGTGTTTACTAGACTTGAATGATAAACGCACGGCCTGTCCTCAAGACAAATACATGTTTTGTCTCCGCATTAACTTTCATTTCCAGACATTTTAATGACAACAAAACCCAAGAAAGACATACAGCAAAAGAAAAGATTCGTCCATACAAAGACGCCGTCGCGTCCACTTGACTTTCGAGAACCTTCTGATTTCTGGATTTTCTTTGCTTCGTCGTTCACTGTGATATTCGATGCTTGTGGATCTCGAGATGATCTGGTGTTGTCTGACACAGGCTCGATTTCGGACATCCAGCCACCACGATAATGCGTCGATGAATGTTCGGTATTAAGACCCTCAATGCAATCTGAAAGAAAGGATGAAATAAAAAGAAACATTTTTGTGAAAGATGTCAAAGTAGTTCTCACCCTCCCCTCATACCTTTCTGGTCAGTCATCTCTGTAAATAAACATTGTCACTGAGACTGTTCCCAACTACAGGACCCAGCAAACATTTATGGTGCATAACTACCTCTAGGGTAACTATTCCTACTTCATGACAGTATCTCCAGAAAGGAACTTACCACTACAGTCCTTGCCGTGACATCCGACGGGGCAGGAACACGAGCAGTTTGAGTTGTTGTACACACCACCATTGTAGCAGACCTTCACGACACATTCCCTGCAGTCAGGGCCCCGTCGGCCCTCCACACATCTTTCACAGAAGCGGCCTTGAGCGAACTCACTGCACGTGCAGCGCGAGCATCGTCTGTCGTGGGCCTGGCCGCCATTGTGGCACAGGAGGGAGCACGTGTCGGTACACCTTGCACCTGCGACATGAATATTCACTCACAGAAGACTGATATCCAGGACTTTAACCAGATTCATTTTAGTGTCAGGAAAAAACAGAAAAATGTTTATTTAAGACCAGGATGAAGCGTTTAGTCATCGAAGCCACCGATCTGTGGTGGGTAGATATTGCACCTTCCTGCGTGTACTACTTTTGTTTAGAAAATTAATGTCTTTAAGTACATCTAGTGATGACTTTTTACATGACACCCTGTAGGATAATTATGGAATCGTTAGATAATAAATCATAATTTTATTAACTTTAAATAATTAACCACAAATATGTAATTATGAAACTAACCATAAAAATTTGTTTTACACAGACAGCCGCCAAGCCACGGGGTTCCTCCATTGCTACACTTGACAACCGGCACTGAAACGACAGTTAGTTCAACATATAAGCACACACGTATACATACACACAGACAGGCAAACTTTTCAGTTTTAACATTCTTCGCTGATTCACAAATCTGATTTCTTCAACGACTATAGAATGGATCTTCATTTAACGCACCGTCTTTGTTGTTATGCCAGAGATAAAGCACGTATGACCATTAAATGTGTTGTAAAAACAAACTCAAACGATGTAAAAACAAACCTACTCACTCGAGATTGGACTGTCAAACCGCCAGGTTACAGTCTGAGTGATGTTCTTACTTCCACTATTGTACAGCTAAAATGAAAAGTAATGCAAAACATTTTAAAATTGACTTAACTGTGGGATAGATAAAGGAGTATGCAATACACAATAAAATTGTTCTCGATTCCAACATTCCAAATTCATGAACTATTCACGCTAAGACCTAAAACACGAACGACAAACAAAGGAAGTAAGAGAATCCTACTCGCAAACACAAAGAATGTTCCAAGTGAACTTGAACCTGACCCTCAGCATCACTGGCTGTGTCAACATCCCGGTGGCGGAGAGGAGCTGAGCTCGATGGACGTATGTCCAGTAGGCGCCGGCGAAGTGCCGAGGGTTGTGGCTGTTGTCCACCACACGCCTCCTGGGGTCGCTGTGCTTGATCACTGGCTGCTCGTCTTTGGTGTACAGCTCTACAACATGGAGACGATAATCCACTTCAGAAATGTTTAACAGAACTCGAAGTTATATGATAACCAGGTCTTATCGTGCACGTCAGTCCAAAAACAAACAAAACCATTCCATTCATGCATTCAACGTGAACCCTGAAGTATTAAAAAAAAGTGAAAACATGTTAACTGTTCTCTTTTCTCTTCCCGTCCATCTCTAATTGCCCTTGTGGATGAATAAAGTTGTATTGAATTGAATTGAATCTCATGTTTATCCCATTTTTCTTCATTCATTGGTTCTTGTCATATTTTTCAAGATTTTTGCAATAAATTTGTTGTGCTCTTTTTTGTAAAGCAAATAACTTAGAACTCTTCTGTTCACGATTATAAAGCGATTTACCAGTTGCCAGGCAGGCATGATCGTTGTAATCAAAAACAATTAAGATATCCTTGGTTCCAGCTGCCAGGTTAAAGATCTTCACCCTCTTACCTGAAAGACAAGTCCATGAAGCTCATTTTTTGAAACATTTCGTTTATATTGTAAGCATTAATAGACTACAGAACAATCCATTTGAAGAACAAGGGAAAGACTTTCTCAATAAGCGTGAATAGAAACAATTTTTTTTTTCTCGTGTCCGTTTGTAGACTGAACTTTGTTTACTTGCAGCATATTAAGGTGTCTTTACAAGTACAATGGAATTATTGACCACTTTAGCATCTTTTATAGTCTTACCAAAGTAATACTTAAGTGTGTAAAAATACATATTGAAAAAGAAGCTTTCAACGCGTACTAAATAAAATGAGTGTTTAAAGTGTCCACATTGTCTTTATTCTCGTCCTACCCACATCACATCCACACTTTCATCCTGCTGATTGAAGTTACCTGCAGGCACTGGAGCGTTCATGATTCCATAAGCGCACGAAGAGTTATCTCCGCCGCAAACACCGCACACATCTTTGACGACAGCATCGCCACTTCCGTCCACGGACCGGTTATTACAGCCAAAACCCTTTGTTTAGAGAAATAGCAAAAAATCTTGTCTATTCATGGAAAGGAATATCTCAAAGAAATGAAACCAACCCAAATCTTTATACTTATCCAAGTACTTGAGTTAGAAGAACGATGTAGTAGGGTCACCTCACACTCTGGACGAATGGAGACAACCAGCAATGACAAGAACATCTGAAGACTTAAGGAACAATCAGAAAAAAAGAAGTAATCATAAAAGACAACCTACTGTGCACAAGCCGCGCATACACCTGTGTTGTACACCTCGCAGGTAATAATCCAGGCCCTTGGTACCGCAAGGGGCGCCATCTGGCTGAAAGGCCATGACGACAGTAGAGACTGAGAATGGCGAGGACGACTCCCTGCATCCAACTGCACAGTTACTGGCCGCTGTGCACATATTTTTGTACTTGAATACATGTATCTTTTTACTACATGAAAATTAAGACATCCCTTAAAATTTTGCTCTTTTGGAGCCAAAAATTAATACTCGGTCTTGTTTTGGGGAAACACGGTAAAACTGTTTGTGTTTTTCCCATTCTGGGAGAAAAGATCCATAGTGATGAGATGGTTACAGGGCAGTGGACCTGCACCTAGTCTAAAGGTCGGGCAGATAATCGGCAGAAAAACTTCTGGTACCGTCGGCATTGTCGTGGATGTTGTCCCCCCTGATGGCAAACTTGTCCTTGTTGAGGACGCGGCGCCTGAGGAGCTGGCTGCACGTGTAGGTGGCGCGATCCTGCTTCAGCTCAGTGTCGCTCTTCACCTGATCCCCTGGACAGGGCTAAGAACAAATAAAACCTCGAGATTTTTCTCCCATTCACTTTCATTGTTGCAGCCTTATCATGGATTTCATATTTGAGTGCACTTTTGTGCATGTCTATGTGCATATGTATATATAGATATATACATGTGTTTTGTGTTTTTTTCCTCTTTTTGTTGCTTACTCTCAATTTCTTAACCTGTCGCTCAAATAAATCACCTTTGATAAATAATAGCAGTCTTTACAGTCTTTGTTCTTTAACAGCAAACAAAAAAAATTCAATGTGTGACAATTCCAGCTTACAGCGTTAGTTCCTTTTAAACCACGAAGTCCAGACTAACAAACACAAGTTAATAATCATTAAAGAAAACTTACTATTTACCTCAGTATTGCACAAAATCGCCTTGAACTTTGAACCCTGGCAATAGTTTTCCATTATGGGTCTGCAGAAAAGTAAAGGACAAAATGAAAATTTGTACCTTTGACTGCTCGTTCCTGCTATCGACCCAACAATATACGAGCATGTTGTTGGAACACTTTATATTTATTCACAGACAAGTAGATACACATGATTACTCAGCCTTGAAACACAGAGTAAAATATGCTTTTGTGCTGAAATTATGGTACTGCAACACGGGGAGTATCATACGTGGGTTCGTCACACATTCTAGATGCCAGAAGGAGGCCTGTGCCACAGTCCGAGGAACACGAGTTCGTGAAGCTTGACCACTCGGACCAGCCGCCCTCCCGTCTGTTCCGCAAGTACGGGGCCAGCGAGATGGTGGTTGTCTGGTTCGTGATGTTCATGCATTGGCCAACCCTAAGACACACCTGCACACGCGTTTCCAGAGAAACATGAATATCCGAGAAAACACCTCTGACCATCGTCACACATCGTGTGTCACAGCGGACTGGTCACCTTGGATAGACTGAAGAGCTTAATATGATCACGATATGCATTGACATACTTCTGTACAAAATAAGTTTGTGTAAGCTACCTCCTTCAGAGTAAATATTTATCTGCAAATTACTCTCCATGAAAGATATACCTTAAAATGAAAAAACATTTCCATTAACATTGGTTTAAAAGCATTTGGACATTATGTTATAGGTTTTATTTTGACTTATGAGAGTTATTTTTTGGTAGTGTAGTTTATTTCGTTAAGGAAAAAAATTTCAAAGCCCAAATATCATGTCTTCTCTCTAATACAGACAGAAATTTTACCTGATTTTCCCACAAGGGCGACCCACCGTGGCGTCAGATATGGCGCCCATGAGCCCAAAGTGCTTGTCTGACACGTTGACCACAGCACAGTACACAGCAGGACAGGGCTGGCAGCAACATCAATCGTCAGTTATCAGCTTACAGTTGCAACATGTTTGACTTGTATCAACATCAAACCATTAGTTTCATTAAATACTATCAGGTTGTCTTTGAATCAACTGTGTGCCACACAGAGGACATTTTCTCTCTGAACTTTGATCAGGATTACAGGATACAAATATTTGAATTTTAGCAGAAGTAATATTGCGGGAGATTTTATTTAACAGTATTTTTTATTTCAATGAATCACGCATGTTAACAAGTGTTTCTGAAGACTGGTGATGTCTAGTCCATCACTTACCCCGTCGTGCAGCTGACGAACATTTTCTGAGCCTCTCATGAAAGATGTTTCACATAATTTGTCCAGTCCTAAGGCAAGCACTAGTGAACGGAGAAAATTGAACAGCCATGAAACTGATGTTTCTCTATTAATATCCTATCAAAACAATGCTTTCAAAAAAAAAGCTCAAAGTTCAAGGCTCACTCTTCCGACCTTCACATTTCTACGCAATGAAAATGTATACAGAGACATTAAATAGCAGAAAACGCAAACGCTTTGATTGTGAATTGATTGTGATTGATGAGGAAAAAGGAGAGGGGAAGAGAGTGAGAAGAGAAAAAAAAGGCGATGGTGACAAAACTCATAAAATATCGACAGACCCGACCGACAGCCTGGCAATAAACACACGGGCGTCTTACCGACATTATTGAAGATAATAAGTCTTTTGTAAACAACATAAAACCATATTTACTTGCACATTTCCTCCATTTTATCTTTCAGTCACTCAATAATCGGGAGACAGAGGACTACTTTCAAGAGTCATGACTAAAAGACTTGAGAGTATACATCATAGATAAGAAACCGTTGTTTACCTGGAAAGGTCTTCTTCAGTGCGATGACAGTACCAACCGGAACACTTCTTACATACAGACAGCCAATCTTCGGGTCGCTTAAACGAGATCGCGCATGCAAACAAAAGTAATAACATAAACAAGAGACCAGCAGCAGTGATCAATCATCATCACTCATCTTTGCTCACCATCGCTCATCATTAAAAATTATCACTCACTATCAGTCACAATGAGAAGAACTATAAAGAGACTTACCGTTGCCGCCGTTTTCTCAACACATTTCGACAAAAAAGAAATATTTCATTGATTATAGAATATTCTAGAAATACGAGCTTTATGTTGGAGATAGTGAGAATAGTGCTACACATGAATAGCCTGCCTATACGCAGACGCACAGACAAACACAATCATAGGCAAAAGTCGAAACATGGAGGAGGCTCAGCATATACTCACTAAACTCTTCCTAAAAGAATTCCCTATAGCAAGGCAGGAATATGTTTTGGTTTCCTTTCATAAAGCCACGAATAGGTCCACATGCACTCCAGTCATGACCCAGACCCAGGCTGCAAGGAAGAAAAAAATGAAGTCATTTGACCCTGATTAGAGAAAGGCATCGAGCCTCTCTTATCGTAGGTAGCCTTTCCTTTATTTTGCCATATCATAGAAGCAAATAGGGATTTGAGGTCCTCAACAAAGCACAGACATGTGAAGAAGTAAGATGCACTCACGTGTGGCCAAACTCGTGTGCCTCAAACAGCCAGGTAGGCCGTGTGTTTTTTGAAATAAAACACTTAAAAGCACGACTGCAGACTCCAGACGCAAATGCCACGCCAATGTTCCCTCCAATGTTCCTGTTTAAACAAAATCAAACCAAACTCGACAATTATGTTTACATTAGTCAGTAAAAGCTTAATAGCATTTCATGTGTATGTCTGTATGTAAATGTATCTCTCTATACATAAATATTGTCCTAAATTGTAAATGTATCGAAATATGTATAAATGTTTGTGTATGAACATTTGCTGTGTCAGGGTGGCTCACCAGCAGGAAGGAAGTGAGAGGAATAACAAAGTCACTCACTGTGTCAGGACGGCCACGGAATCGTAGACTTTCATGGCGTCCTCCGGAAAGTCGCTGCACACAGTTCGTGCTCTGGACACCTGCCTTGTGTGGAAATTACTTTGGTTTCGATACCACCACTGCAGGAAAAAAAGTGCATAAAAATCATCAGGTCTTTCAGGGGACGAACATGCGCCATAGTCAAAGGGAGGTAAGCATAAACAAGCCAATTAAGTAAGTCATGACTTACCTCCCCTGCCTTCTAGTTTCGTTTTCAGCAGACAAGTCGCCAAAATTTAATCTTACGAGCTATTTACTGCTAGAGTTACTTTCATATTTTGCATCTTATCATGCACGACTAGAAATTCATCGACTATACTCAGTTATCAGTACCAAGGATCAATTTTGTAGATATAAAAATAAATATTTATATCATTTGCATTGATTTATAATTTCAGAAACTCACTGGATTTTTCCAAAATACAACAATTTTCAGCACCAGATGTTGAATACTACTCCTACAGCTTCAGGGTTTCCGTAGAGAGCCTGCATCTGTGAGCAATTAAATGTTTATTTGCGCTGATGACCATGCACATGATACAGCACAAACAAAATGTGTAATAAAATACTGAGTTGTAAGAACCACACAATGCTAGTCCAGTACAAACACGATTCAGATAACGGAAGAGGCTACTTGTGCACAAAGAGGATGACACTGATACACATTTCTGCTGGTGCTGGTGATCTTGACAAAATTGTTGGTCTAGATGATTATAATAAGCACGATGACAATGAAGGCGATAGCAAGTATAGTAATGTCAGGGTTTATTATGATAGGGATAATTTTATGTAAGCAACCAAAAAAAAAAAAAAAAAAAAAAGCAGAACGAAGGAAGGCGTGGAACGTAGTGTGGAAGGGAGATAAAGGAAAGAAAGGAGAAAAGACAAGAAGGATGATGTATAGAAGAAAAAAAAATAAGAGAGATGGATGTGAAAAGTTGTGCAAGCCAATTTATGTAAGGCATTCAAGGAAAATAACTGGTTCTTAAACGTGAGTAACTCTAACTCTACAAAATTGACTGTGTGATAAGACAGAATGTTTATACTGGCATCAGAAAAAGAGACCAAGTCAACCAACACCCACGAAAGTGACGCAGTACTCACCCCATTGAATTTGACTGCGACGAAGTTGATCACGTCTGTGGTGGAGTTGTACCCGTACACTCGCCGTAAGTGACTGATGTAGTCCTGGTCGAGCAACCACGGCAAACTCCGCTGTCATGGGCCGCCGGCCGTTGTCATCCACTGCAAGATCCCCCACCCCAACACAAAAGGTTAAAAAAAGAAAAGAAAAAAAAAAAAAGAAAAAGGTTTAGACAGAAAAAGTTTGATAATCAGTCCTCCGAACATAAAATCAGACATATTCTTGTGATTTCCTTCTTATACTTTGATGTCAATATTCCCTCGCTGCTCTTGATGCTGAGCTTCTATCGGTAGCCTTCTGTTTTCTTTAATTTCGCTACTAATTACACTTTATTTCTCATAATTATTCACTTCTCTTTGTGAAAGCTAAGGCGCACGCTTGAAGTAAATACTTTCACGGTGTTAGCACCGCAAAGAGCAGATAAGAAATTAGAAGAATACCTTCTTGCTCTTGTTCACCCTTCCATGTCATTTCATCTGAAGTGGTCTTAGAAGACACATTGTCTTCATCGTAGTCCTCAGAGATGGAGTCTGTTTCGAGCGACTGGCTTTGCTTGCTCGGCGCTTGTTTCTGAGCGGAATGTGAACACTGGCGTTCACCCAACCGTCGTCGCTAAAAGACTGGAAACCGATCTTTTTCCAGGCTACCAGGACACGCCCAGTTCCAACTGATCCCAGCTCCTGACTCAGGTGGTGTCTCACTGTCTTTAGGTGAGTCGTGACGGACAGCCAGGTGCTCACCTGTACTTCCAGGGTGCTGAGGTAGAGGGTGTATAACGTACTCGTGGACATCGTCATACGCACCTGCCACCTTGACATCAGTCACAAGAAAAATTTAGTTATTTAGTTACAAGAAAATCGAAAACGTGAATTATTTACAAAAATAAATTTTTATATTACAGAGTCCTTCACAAATGTCTGTTGAGCAGCACCTGAAGGTAGAGAGAGAACATCAAGAGGCAATCGTTTTCTTCTTTACCTTATCAACAATCGTACATGTTTTTGTTATTCTTCGTGTTTTTCTTTTTTTAAGTCGCAGCTAATTATACCTACCGAATGTAACAGGAGCTGAACTTACCAGCAAACCGTCACAGATATGAAGAGAGGCAACTCCACTAGTCTGAAACGTTCCTTTATAGTGACATCCCTTGCTTTCAAGAGGTTGCTTTGCTGACTGTCCTCAAAATGCTCGTCCACGAGGACTTCTTTATGAACCTCGTCCGTTCTTTGCGCACTGACTTCGAAGAACTTTTTGGGAAGAAGTCAATGTGATTGTGAGTCGAAGTTCTTGTCTCCCTTGAAGATAGGTATTCAGAGCCTCTCGCTTCGTGAACCTGAAATTTAAAAGAAAGAATTAGGCTTAGTAATAATTAGTTGGATTTTGCTGTCAAATATTAATTTACAATATTAGTTTATTGAGTTGACTTTTATTAGCAACATGAATTTAAACAAATAGATTAAACATCAAAATATCAAATGTATATTAACTACAAATATCAAAGAAAGAAAAAACCTCGAAATTAAACAAAAATGTGTGCACACGAATCCTTTGATTAAAATTGACGGACTGCAGACTAAGAAAAAAGTTTTTTTTTTTTTTTTTAAGACAATCGACCATACCGTCGAAATGACTTTACACCAGGGGGAGAAAACCTCACTACTGCTGTGTCCACGTAGTCGCTTTCATCTGCAACATCATCAGATAAAACAAACACATGGAGGGTAATAATGTAATGGAAATACCCTCGATCAGTAATTAAGAACTCTTTTAATAAAGCTTTGTTTCTTTTTAGTTTCCAATGGATTTTTTCTCTCTTAAATCGCATGAAATGGTTACTTTAACATTCGGATATCACACTGAGAAAATCGCTATCAGGCCGTTAATTTTACATAAAACTAAACGATCAACATGGATGACCAATGATTAATATTACAACGATTGATGAAATACTCACGCAAAAGCCGGAACTTCTCGAGATACGAAGGACTCATCGTTTCGCCTCCAGACAGAAGGACAATCAAAGTGAAAACCTCGATGAGATGCATCTTTCCTAATTTGACACATAAACAAAGAGTTCACAAAGAGGACGCTGGAGTTAAACAAAAGGCAGTCGTGAAACTAAATGATGAAAGAAGAGAAGAAAACGAGAGAAACGACAACTCGTAGATACCTTTCAATTCCTGTCTTAGTTTACACTCTACTGCTCTCTCACCTGCCAGCAGATCGCAAACTGTGTTCACACACACCTGACTGACCAATAGCTGTGAACAGTCGCTGGTTGCTGATTTCTAGTCACTAGTTCACGTCACCTGGGCTGTAGACATGTCAGTAGTTTCCCCTTTCAGCTATAGTAGTCCTCCCATTGTTTACCGTTAGAAATCTTATTTCCCCTCGTTATGATTTAATAACAACAACAATAATAATTAATAATGATTTGTTTAGCGCATATTCACACTCATAAGGAGCATGCTCTTTGCGCGTACAACAGAGACATGGACAACATGGAAAGCATACGAGGGATGTAAGAACAAACAACAGTAGGAAAGTATCAAAGGAGGACAAGGGGGAGGGTGAAAAGAACTAGCATTTAGTTTCTGCGCCGGCCTTCTATGGCGTCAGCTGTCCGTTAATCAGGGGGCAGACGGGGTGTGCTGCGTGCATCACCCGGGGATCGAGCCAACCAGTCGATGTCCTGCCCCAGACAAAAGGGTTCAAAGGATGAAAATAGGATTTTAAATCATGTGACTGCGCTCACTACAACATACTGTTTCCTCTGATGTGGGAGAATAGCTCCATAAAGAACTATCGCCATCAGAAAGAGGTTATTGCGTGACGTCAGCGTTGTCCTCTTATACGCCTTGATTAATATATTTAAATCCAGCTTTCTCATTGGCTGACTGTAAAATATCTTTCCGTGCATGGTCACCTGTGTACGCTTTATCTCGAAAACAAAAAAGGAGTGAAGGAAATCTTGTACTAAGACTTCTACTACTGTCTTAAGAGGTTGTAGGTTTATTGTTTTAAAATGAAAAGACTGAGGGAATTAGTGATTGGAGGAAAAGGAAACAAAACTGAAATAAAGTGAAAAAAAAAACAAACAAACAAACAAAACAAAAAACAAACAAACAAACAAACAAACAAACAACAAACAACAAAAACCCAAACAAACAAAAAAAAAACCCAAACAAACAAAGTGTGAGAATCAAATGACTGTGTTCCTCGTAGTTCGTGACAGTACATCGATACAGAGACAGAGACAGAGAGGTGCTCTCAGCATCACACTTGCTCAGTCCCCTATCCATTCCACTATCATTTGGCCCTCTAATCGCCACTCTCGTGTTCCGGGCTTAGGTCTGCTTGTTTCCTCTGATAATTAACTAGTTTTCGGAGTAACTTTAATAACTTTAACTGTCCTGTTCAACTGTATTTATCCCACGAGGCTTGGCCATGCATGTGCAGACCGTGTATTTGTTTGTCTTTGTATCCAATTCATTTCTTCAATAATTAACTGCTATGTGTTTTAGCTAAAGCTGGCGTGGCAGCAGAGTCTGAAGCAAATAAAGTTGCGAGTTTGATTTCCACTTTTATTTTTAATCAGATAGATGTTTGCTTTGTTAAACACGGTTTGACTTTTTGTTTTTGTTTTGGAGAGCTTGAGTGTGTCTGAGTGCAAATGTGCGTGAACGCGTGTACGTGTTGTTCATTCGACAACCTGACACGGTGGTAAGGTTTTAGTATTGCAGGTGCAGAAAGCAGCGAAAACGCTCGTTTAGGTGAAGGTTCGGTACTCAGTTTGGGTTGTTCGCGCATGCGTAGACCAGGTCAGTGGCAGAATTTCGTGGGGAAAATAAGGGGATTCCTGGCTGATATGTGCTGCGCGGTGGAAGGAAATAGTGAAGTCAGCCATCATCAGAGCTTGCCAGGCCTTATCACACTTTGTAGCACAGGATGGCGCGCCCTGCATCGCGAGGGTGACCTGTCGCGTCAGGGTCAAGGACTCTGGTGTTGTGACACGTGGTGTACAGCAGGGACACTCGGACATACTCTTCCGGATCCAAGTGGCTCACCGTCAGATACGTCCTGATCAGCACTTAAGATTGGTTTGTAAACAACACCCATCCGACTGGACAGCCATCCACACAGACAGAAAGACACAACATTGCAGGCGCAATGAGGCATCCAGTCCTTGTCAACCGTTGTTTACTGCATCAGCAGCCAAAACCTGTGGAAATCTTTTTTTTCGTCTCTCTTGTTCTCTGGGTTTTTTTCCTTCTCTCCTATTTTTTTAATGTGTCTTTTAGTGAGGAGGTTAAATTTTTGGGTCCCTCGGTCCATCCGTGTCCCCACTCACTCTGTAGTGTGCGTGTGAGTGAGAGAGAAAGAGAATGTGCTGTGTGAGTGCGTGCGTGTATATAGTTTTATTTCTCTTTTGGCGT
The DNA here is from genome assembly GCF_003073045.1 of Pomacea canaliculata. Classification (NCBI taxonomy): domain Eukaryota; kingdom Metazoa; phylum Mollusca; class Gastropoda; order Architaenioglossa; family Ampullariidae; genus Pomacea; species Pomacea canaliculata. Next base: position 13,242,333 of record NC_037595.1, read on the forward strand.
ACTAAATATCCAGCGAGCCACTCTTTCGATAAGAATATCCTGTAGTAACAGGAAGTTTTGAATTGTAGCGGTACCTTGATATTAGCTGTGGATGATTGCTGTCTGAAGTGTCTACACATAATGTTAGAGAGATGGGTTCACAGACAGATCGACTGGTTGATTGATTCTTTTCCGCTTCAAGAGCAGAACTCACACAAGGGTGTCAGCATGTATTAAATAAATACACGACATTTTAAATTCTATAAACATAATCCAGTTAGAAACAAGACCAGTTGCAATCGACTTTTATAAAACCGCGCACCGTGATCTCTACATTGAAATATTCACCTCGCATCATAACAGCATTTAGAAATGTAGTCTCTTCCTCCTTCTTTGTATGTTTAGTAGGAAAGTCCATCCACCTGGCATCGATTTCGAAGTATGGAGGGTAATAGAATTTATTTGTTTTAGCAATAACTTGATATGACAGAACTGTGGAAAGGGGAGATAAAAGTGACAGCTGAAGAATTTACCTCCGACGAATAGTATTACTTCCCTTGCCTTCCTGTTTGAACATTTTAAATGTCTGGAACACTCTCCAGGAGATTATAACAGATGATAGCTTCGAAGAAATTACCTATGACTAAAGGTTAAAGTGCAGTAGAGTGATGGTATTAGTAACAAGGAATATTCAAACAGACCAACACCACCCCGGTTACTCCACAGTCCTACAAGCTGTGATCTGGAAGAAACCTCTCGCCATCTTGGCGCCATTGCACAACCGCGCGTGCACGATTATCCAAGTGCGCAAGTGTGTGCGCTAATTCAGGGACTTTGCGGAAATGAAATTCATTTGCAGCTGACCCGTGGCAGCGGTTCACATCCGTGTTGGGGCTCAGCAGCTCGCGGTCTTGGCCGGATGCACCGCCCATGTTGACTCCAGTCCGCGCCACACCAGATGGCGCGCAGATGCAAGTCGCTGGACGCCGGCGGACAACTGCTTCCAGTCGTGAAGTCAACTGATGCTGACTGGTTGGACATCTCCACACGGTATGCTGCCCTTCCCAGAGTACAGTGCGTGGATCCTCGCGCTGATGATGGTCAGCGGTGAGTAACATTTGGTTTCCAATGACTACAATTAACAGATGGTGCTGGCTGTTTGTAAGACCCTGCAGGCCATCTGTGTACACGCAGCCATTGCCCGAGGCTAGAGGCTCGAGTCTGTAGCGACACGCCCCGGTGACCCTTGCATGATGTCCTGTGCGATAAGCTCAGTTTAGACTGGGAATAAGTTTAGTCTTGGATCGTATCATTCGTCTGCACTCAACAGTTTTTATCTTAAATGTGATTGACAATAAAGCACGCGTGAAGAAAAAAAAAAACAAAAGACAGCAGATCGTGGAATGATGACGAAAGACACGAAGAGAAAAGGAGTGAGGCCATGAGTGGAGAAAGTGGGTGTACGTAGAATGAGAGAGACAGGAAAAGATTGAATCCTTTATTAATTTAGCTTAGCTTCAGCAAAGATGTAAGAATCTGTCACCATAATCAATATTTTTAGAACATAATACAATTATAACAACAAGAGTTAAAAAGTTCCATTCACAAATGTAAATACGTGTGAACACATTCTATATATTATCTCGGAAGACATCAACCCGTATACACACACAGCCCTAAAATGGATTATAAACAATAGTAATATTATGAACAACGGATATGATAAGAAAAAAGTTTTTCCTCAACAATGCAAACACACAGAAATTATCGGTAACATATTAATCGCACACACACACACCCTCCCATCCACACACACACAGAGTTACAGACAGATAAAGAGAGGTGGATGCTCATTATATCGCATGCATTTTTGTTGTTTATAAGGACTCCACTGCAAGCGAATATCGAAGACAGTGATAATTTCTGAAATGCTTAAATGGGTGGATGCTGAAAAAGCCTGTAGGACAGAAGGACCGGACTGTCACCTGGCGGTTGGAGAGGGTGAAGAAAGCATCCAGTGGGACACAGTGAGCATCAGTGACAGTCAGCACTGGATTGGTGCAAAAAGGCAGCGCATCGTAGCTTGGAGAGAATGTTAGTACTTTGCTGCTTTGTCGTACATTCTACACTGAACAAAACTAAGAAGGCTCTATAGATGGTCGATGAATTAATTTGTTGATTTTTTTATTCGCACAGTTAATAATAATTATAAAAATAATTTGTACAAACTATTTTCAGCTTTGTAGACCATAATTTTTTATGATTATTTATCCCATCATTCATTGATTCTTTAGTGCAGCCTCTTTGTTTAGCACAGGAAATCATTCATTGTTTTTCACGGGAAATGATTGGTGATTGACATAATTATTCCATCAGCCACTCACTCCGATCCTCGATGACCTGTGCTCGTCTCCTGCCTCGTCGGATGGACTAGCAAACGATATAGTAAATGTTTAAATGTTAAGAATATAAAATTATTGATGAGGTTATTTTCTTTATTCAGCTGGAAGACCATTGTTTAAGGCAACTGGCTGCTATAGGACCTCGACTAGTCTCGGCAATGGTCGCACATTACCTCAAAACAACCCGGATGAGTGTTTTCAAACATGCAGGACGCAGTTTGTAGCTCTACAAGTAAGTGACTATATCTTGCCGGGAAAATGTTTGTATTGAAGTGGTAAATATGTAATGAATAAAGATAATTTGGTAGGGAGTCATTAGAATTTATTTTAATCAGATTATGAGTTGGAGAGAAAAGACAGAATGATATCAAGATGGCTCCTACTCAGCCTACCTGTCTGCCGGAACCATCCAGACCAGGTAATTAATTACACAGAAAAACAGATTAAGAGAAGGCAAGAAGATGAAAAAATAACAAAAAAAAACAAAACAAAAACAGTTGGGGTTGCGAATAATTGAGAGATGGAGGCAAAATCTGATCACAGAGAAGGAGTGAGAATTTCACATCTTCATGCTGTAGCACTAACTGTAGGGAGTTGTCTCCCTCTACATATCGTCGAATGTTGTAAAAACATTTCAACTTCCGCATTCTTGTCTTTCTGTCTCATCAGAACTCAACGTGCTGGTGTGTGTCTTCTGCCGTCAAGTCGAGCTGGTGTCGTCTGAACACTGCTACTTGAAGTGTGCTGATACTCAATGTTTCTATTTTGGAGGAGTCGAGGCGCTTTCAGTATATGGTGAATATCAACTGACTTGACCATTAAAAACTACAAAGAACAATGATGATGATGATGATGATGATGATGATGATGATGACGACGACGACGACGACGACGACGACGACGACGATGATGATTGGTAATTGACTCTGATCAACGTTTACTAACAGCACAACACCATGAAAATCATTATCAGTGAAGTTTTTGTTTACAGAGCTCCCTGCAAGAACTGTCTTCATCGGGAGCAATCCCGGTGAAAATTTCTACTGGAGGCTAGACGAAGAAAAAATTTTGTGATAAGCAAAACTTCTTCCAAAAAAATCAACCGCTTGTGTGGTGAGTGAGAAGTGTCATGATTAGTTTTACTTGCTGGTAAATAATTATATACCATATAAACTAATTACTGCGATGTAAATTGTCTCGTGCACGCTGATGTATTCTTGCTTATGTACGTTTGTTAATTGCTCGTGCCGCTAGCTCCTCCTTGGTGGTGTTTTTCCGTACTAGAATTTGTTTCATTCGTGAGTGAAATGTACTTTCTACAGAATTTTTTTATATATCAAAATAGGGACTATTTTAAATCAGTTGATATTCAGTATTTGATATTTACACAAAGTATGAATATTTTTCGTATGATTGTGGTCAGTTTATTTTCTGAAATATGCACTTGCCTGCTTAAAATCAACCCAACACTATAAGTAGGTGAAGCGATTTAATATACAGTATGTTTTGAGGAAACATAGGAATTGATATATCAAATATGAATGTTATTTCAAAACTATAAAAGGCAATGCAGTTTTAATTTTTTGATCTCTCGATGTTTCCTACAGTGTATGGGACAGGAGAATATCGAAGTAGAAAGTCGACTTGTCCAGGGGGAATTAAAGAAGTAACACTTGAAGAAGGCACTGACATGGACGAGCTTCTACAAGCTGTGTCACCATGACAGAAGCGTCGGACGGCTTCTTTCTAAATGTGACCACTCGCGGTTTCTTCTGGATAAATAGTAAGTAACTCAACACTAACATGGTGTGTGGTTGTGTGGTCAGCACTGATATAACATAGCTGAATGGTCATTTCTTTGATATAAATCTGGATAACCTTTATTTGAGCTAAGTCACCATTGGGTTAAGTAAGTTAGTGTCGAAAATGGAGTTAACGGATGCAAAAAGGTCCATGTTATCAGAATAATAGTCACTTCTCCAGTCCCAAAATACTTTTTTTTACAGTAAAGCAGAGAAAAGATGACAATGATGAAAGACGACGACGAAGGCGATAATAATGATAATGACGACGACGATTCAAGAAAGATTCACATCATTATCGATGGCAATGAGACTTCCGATAGTAAAAAAAATTTGAAAGACGATGCTATGGTTCATAGTTTCACAAGATTTGCCTATGTTTTTCCCCAAAGGGCTCCCCTGGAAAGTGTGAATGGAAGTGGAGGAGGCTGTGTGTCGCTGTCAAAAGTGAACGACAAGTACATGATGAAGAAACAAAATTGCAGTAAAGCAAAGCTACCCAGCATTTGTTCCTGCTTCACAGGTAATTCTTTGTCCTATAGTAGTTAATGAGCAGTGAACTATATTTTTCTTACTGTTTGTGATTTAGGGAGCTGAATTCTGAGCAACTATTACTTGATGACATCAGTCATAACATTAAAAATATTTTTTTTGGTTTGCTATCATGTTTTCTTGGACTTAATAAGTTTTTTCTTGTCTCAAGAAATTAAATCCATAGAACTGATCCAACCCCACACTTGCAGCGGTTACCTTTAGCAGACACTCTACGGCTTTGAAGAATATTATTGTTTTCTTTTTTTTTTTTTCCTTGATGTAGAGCGCACTGAGCTGTTGACTTCCGAGGTAACAACTTTAAGAACCACATCCGTGACGCAATCGACAGAGCTCATCACGCATGCGTTGACGACAGAAACAGTAACGGAAAAGTCTTCTACCATTGCAACAGGTAGGACCACAGTATGAGGAGAATCGTCCGGCCTGACATCAGTTCCTTCATCTTCATGCTTCGATCGTTTAAATTGAGCGTTTGAGCTAAGGAACTAGAAATATATAATAAGCCTTGAAATCTAAGGCTATATTTTATTTTTCATTTCAAGTCAAATACTCCATTATTAGAAGTGTGTGTGTGATTGTTTGACAATAATATATTCATATAATGAAATTGAAACTATGCACGCTAGCTCAACCAGACATACAGAGAGAAGACAGACAAACACACGCTATAAACAGGTGCCAGCGGATAAAAAGAATTTCCAGTGGGATTCTCCTCCTACCACTGTTATCCATGTTCTCACTGCAGAGACATCTACTGCCACACTGTTGACCCTCGTGAACTTCACTAGCTGCTCCCAGTTAGAAGGAAACAACGAGAGCGGAAGTAGGAGGATCACGTGGCCATGTGGAACACAACCTGCTCCAGCTCTGGGAAGCAAGCGTAGAGACCCGGCTGTAGAACCATCGAATAATTTAACAGGTAAGAAAAAGAGAACAAGGATGACTTCCACATTTTCTGAAATAATTTTCCGAAGTTACATTGCACAACCAAACATTTGAATGTTATAAGGGAGTGGCGTACAGGTGAGGGGTGAGTAAGATGTCATTGACCATACCCTTTGATCTTTGGGTGCGGATTTCTAGTCTTGTATCTTGTTTCTCCGGATGTCACCTGTCACTTTTTGCTCCTTCGCATGCATACTAGTTACTAGTCATAGATAAACATGATATTACTTTCGCTTTAATATTCACTACACTGCTGTGTGTGGGGAGGTTTTAAAATATTTCTTTTTCGTCCTCACTCGTTGGACATCATTGCCAGATGATAGAAATGTTTTCGCTTGTAGTCACCACACATATCACTGTTCTCAACCATCTATACAACTGCTCTCATTCTGTTCAAGCCATCATCGCAGCAGCTGCAGCTGGAGGTGTTGTACTAATTGTTGCTGTTGTGGTAACTATTTACTTGACGACTTGCAGGTAAGTTCATCGTACCTTCTAGAACAGTTGGAGCAAACGTGCAATGAGTCAAGATGATGTGATGAGAGTTATGGTAGTAGTTCAACGTGCCTATGTACACAAGTGTGTATGTGTGTGTGTACGTGCACGACGACTGTAGGTATCTACGAATTTCATTATTCTAGCATGTATTTTTAAATACCTATATTTATATATATTTAGTTTGATGTATTTATGTTTGATTCATTAATCTATCCTGTTTTATTTCAGGTCTAAAAATTCAATCATCCAGAGGGACAAGTATGGTCGTGTTCAGTATCCCATCTAAAAACTATTCTTCACGAGCTGTGTAAGCACGGAAAACACTACTATAAGTACTGAACTAAACATCAACATGTCCTTAGTGCCTGGTGTCCACAGCCGCAGGACTACGAGTGAAAATGTGGCTGAAATGATAACAAATATTGTGCAGCAGATACCAACAGAACAACATTGTTACACAGATAGTAATAGAACTGTGTACATCGACTCTCCACTATAGAATTTTTGTTTTTATATCTAGAGATCGGTTGAGACAAGTCTTGGTTTTCACGTGATTATAGACTGGCAGGAGATGCTCTTTATATGTACAAACAAGTAGAAGTGTTACTGAACGGTCAGAAAGTTAATTGTGTCTCTGCAAAAACTGTGTATAAAGTTACATCTTGCGCATATGTTTATTTACCAGAAGTTGGATAACAATATTTATAAATACATGGTCTTTATTTTGTTTTCTTCTGTGTGTGTGCATGCGCGCTCTCGTGGTTAAATAAATAAACAAAGGGTAACAGCCAGCTACGTGAATCACTTGGCGGAAAATAATGAAGTTTTATTATTTATAGTAATAAATTGCTATATTGTTATCTAATACTAAAAAATGTATAAACAGCTCTCGACATTCATGAGCATAACCACAAAACACGCATACATATATGTTTACAAAGAGCTGTTAGTAATTGTGTCTATGAACATATGTTCATATTGATGATAGATATCAACAATGTTTTCTATATAATAATTCTACATCCTCATATCAATAAATCCGCGTACATGGGTACTATGCCCATACAACAAGAGCACATAGCATACATCTATCCACCAGTCTACATAGGCATAGTGAGCAACACACCAGCACCCACCCGCCCTCAGCCACCCACCCAGAGAGACGCACACACTGACAGCAAAACCCAGACAAGGAAGCAGAGACATGGCTAAGTGGACAACCTATCCACTGGGTACAAAACATGTTTACAAGTGGTGTCCGTGTACAATCGTTTGGCGTGAAACATCCTCAGTACTTGACAACAACACGTGTTTAATATGCTGACTGAAAGTAGACTAGGCTGTGCCGTGCTTCCGCACCGGAAGTGACGTGCGTGGATGCGCGGGCGATAAGCAGCAGGAAGCTGGACGGTGCAAGGGCCACAAGTGAATGCTTTAGTTGTGAAGACACGACCTGCGAGTCTTTCGACACAACTGCTGGCGACATCCTACACAGCGGACATCAGTGAGGAGACACTCATCACGACGATTTGTGTGATGTTGATTCTGACACTCAGCCTTCTTTTCCTCTACACATCGGGTAACGATGAGCAAATTTTACTTGTCAAAATCGTCTGAATGTTTCATTTGATGTATCAGAATAATCGTTGTCTAAACACAAGTTGTGATCACTTTCAGAGGACACTAGTCTCGAATAAAGTTATATATATATAGTGAATTGTAAAATGGGATATAAACTTTCTTAATGAAAAAAAAATATCAACCTTTCCAACACACGCGAAAAGCCATGCTAAATATGTAATGAGAGTTTCCTGTCGACAGAATGTTACAAAACTTATGTAACACCGAACATGACCTGGACCGAGGCCTTTACTCACTGCAGACAGAAATATTCTGGGAGACTTGCTACCACCTCGGCTTTAGAGTGGAGAGAAAGAGGAACACAACCTGGTCTGCCACTGAACACCTGGGTGTGGGTTGGGGCAGTGTATCTAGACAGTCACACGTGGAGCCCCTACGGAGGTAATGTACACAAGATGTTAGACACAACAACAAGTTAGGAACCTCCGTGTTTGGAAAAGTGGGTAAACAGATATTACTACTCTATTAAGTCCTTTTAGAAGGACGATTACACAGATTTTGGTTAATTTAGACATCCTATCTATGCTATGTTGTTACCAATTCTTTGACAGGATCATTGTATTATCCACAACGGAAGCTAAACAATTCTAAAGTTATTCCTTACGATACACAACTCCTAAAGGAAGATCTCTTGGTATTAGACGAAAACATGTCCAAAGAGAGTTTTAATGCGAGGAGAAAAGACCATTAGAAGCAAAGTTTCCTAATCAGTTATTAATTACCATATTCTGTCAGGAAGTAAAACAGATCTCTTAGAGTATACTGGATGCTATGAAGTGTCCGACTTTCAAGAAGCACATCAGTACGAGAACGTGAAGGGTCCCCCCGAGTGTTACAGGAGGTGCGGTCGACAACATCCCGGAGGGCATATGTATTTAAAAGTGAGGTTTCTATCACATTTTAGACATAATTATTGAATGACATTTGAGAAAATCTCTTATTTTAATTCTTTCTGGGAGCATGCTTTATATAATCTATTGACTGTTATGATAGACACAATGTTCTGTGAGATTTAGGAAGTTCTCATCGTTCATAAATGTAACACCACCTTTATATTTCAAGTACATGTACTTAAAAAATGACGACAAAAGTTAATGACTGGCGGTTTATAACTTTGCAGGGTACAGACTGTTACTGCTTACCCTCCAGTCAACTACCGGACACACGTTTCAGAGTGGACTCCCGGAAGTGTGACGTCATCTGCCAGAAAACTTTCCATTGGTGTGGAGGCGACGAGAATTTCTACTCCGTCTACTGCAAGTATTCCACCCACCAATAAGTTTAGCATGAATGAGTGTTGACAGGATATAGATATTGACTTATGAGAACTTTTACATGTACAACACTTGACATGGAGATTTATCACACGTTATATGTACAGTACTATACATCATACACTTGCTATACACTTGCTAATGTTCTCTCTCCAACGACATCGACATCCACCACCTCAGAATGATTAGAAGTACAAACTGCTTCGGACACGCTGTAGTTACAGTCGTGTTATTATTTTAGCATAATAAAGAAACCTGCATGATCACAAATTAGCTCAGTTTTTAAAAGATTACCCGAGATTCTTTTTTGTTATTTCAGCTGTTTCTCATAGTCTCAGGATCGATGATGATGCCTCCTGGGACGGTCCATGTTTTCAGGGAAAATTCAATGAGTCGGACGATAAAGAATGGACTCTCCACATCACAAGCACCAACTGTAACGAGACAAAAACAGCAGTTTGTGGTATGTATTATGTTAAGTTAGTTGTCGTCAGGTCATGACTAGCCTTTTCTTTATTCTTTTTAATGCTTTCATCTTTCTCCTTTTTTCTTTTTCTCTTCTTTCTTCATAAGTTCTTCTTTTTTCTTTACAGACTTTTCGAGTTCCTCATCCAGCTGCTTATAAAAGATTCTTTAAATATTATTATTTAGTTCATGGTTACATGGACGTGGCTGCATTATTCTTTCATTCTGTACTGGGATACTCTGCTTCCGGTTGACCTACTCAAGCTCAGGCGCTGTCAGACTTTACAATCACTTTCTCCATGTTGAGCAAAACACGACTCAAGGCAGGACATGCACTCGACTTACTGAATGTGTCGTCTTTACTAGCTGCAGTGTCTCATGTATCCACACAGTCATGGGTGAATGATCTTTTCACCCTGTTTGTTGCAATTTTCCATAAGAAAACAGTGTCCTTGTTCTGCTTGAGTTGTTGTGATATTAGAAAAAATAATCACTTTCACTGGTTTGAAGAAAGGAGCGTCACGAGGCAGTCCCTATGTTATTAACGAATGTGAACATTTTACTAGAAACAATAACCCTGAGGTGTCTCCATCGAGTGCTAATTGAAAGATGCTTTGCCAATTGTTTGTTTCAGTTTTCCAAAACAAAACGGTTTCTTTATTAGGCGATTCGTCATTCCAAATAGTGTCCGACTACTGTAAGTCACTGAACAGTTCTCTTCCCTTGAGGTTCGACTCAGTGTCCAGCGAGTCGCTTGACTTCAGCAGCTACAGGAATAATGTGTCTGGGGGACTAAGTGTCCTATACAGAAGCTTCTGGCTGAATTTGAATCTCTCAAAGTCTCCATACTGGATTGATGGTAAAAATACACTGTTCATTATTTCACATATACACGCATGAAGGAGTAAACACACACACACAAGAGAAAGAAGAATAAAAAGTGTGACGGAGATAATAGTAGGAGAGAGCGACAAAGCTCGAAGTGTGATAACATGCTAACTCCTGAGGTCGCATGTTGGCTGTGAACTCATGTATTATCATTTTGTTTGAAAATAATGAAAACCGTGATTTATCTGTATGTAAAGTTTATCACGACAAACCATTGTCATTGCTACATGGCATAATCATTTAATATTCTCTCAGGCAAACCGTTCACGGAGCCAAACATTACAAGGACAACTGCCAGGTGTGTCGCCATGAGAGCCCCGAGCAATGTATCGATGACTTTTTATGCCACACCTTGTCGCATGAGTCTTCCCGCCTTGTGTTCAGGTAAACAGACATTTTCCTCCAAATATTGAAAACTGGAAATTTCATTTTAAAAGATATATTTTTCAAAACACTTTACATTTGTATAATAGAATCCAGAGCTTATATGACCACAGGGGCAGTGAGTTGTAAACAGTTGAGTAGAGACTTACTAGGCGTAAAACTCAAACAACCAACTATTGAGCTTATTACAAAGAACACTATCTTGAGCCGTTGGTTGGCCCGTTTGTTGATTTGCTTTGGTGTGATTTCGCTCCTCTGAACGGAAAGTTAAGAAAATCACAAAAAGTTCCGCGAGTCCCTTTCCCGATGTCCCAGCCTCGTGAACAAAGAGATGTACACGTGGTCCAGGACGAAGTCTTATCCGGGGACTTTACAGTCCTCGATGTCATGGTGACAAGTGAGTATTCTTACAATACTAGTAATAATCAGAGCCAAAACAATACACATTTTCTTTTGTTTGTTTTGGGAGCAGGTCAAGAGCGCAACAAAGGAGAAGGACCAGGTAACTCGATCAGCATCAATCGTTCTCCCTTTCTTTCTTGTTCTTTCTCTCCATTTTTTTCGTTCCCAGTCATTCTGTTTCTGTGATTGAATGGTCCGATAATACTGCCTTCGCCGCTCTACTTCCCAGCCTTGTGTCAGTATTTTAGCAGTGCATGTATGTAGGTTTCTAGCAGTTGATACTATTTTCTAGACTTCTGTGTCAGCCTTAAGACCTAGGGGCTATTTTCAGTACTAATAATTGGAAGAAAACTAGTAAAAGAAAGTTTCATACCACACACACTGTTGAAATGTTTAAAGTTGTAGGACTTGCCATCATCGCCGCGGCGATTGGAGCTGGAGTCTTGGTCGTCTTCTGTCTGGTGGCGGTGCTGCTGGTGTGCTTGAGAAGGTAAGAACAGAAAGAAGTAGTGTTACCAGCTTCATGGGGAAAAAACATCTACGAACTGTAGTCTCTATGTCCTTCTTTCCGTCCTATTTTATACACGAGGGCCCTGATATATATATACACACACACAAGGGGAAAATGGAAACATTATCAATTCTTTACTGATGTGTGTTTCTCTCAGTTACATTGATGTGTCAGAGGAACAGACAGTATAGTTCTTTTATTTCATTATCTATTATGTCTGCTATGTGCTTTTGATAAATATAACTGACAGAAGCTTTACACTGAAGTTTGCTCTCGTATTTTTTGTCAATACATCATTACAATAAATGTATCCTTATTTTTCGTTATTTTATGTCTACTTTTGTCCCCCTTTCCACGTTTTAATCTTTACATTCCGGGTGGTCTTAACTCTCAACACTAGACATGGAAAACTACGAACCAGCAGAGCTCGACGCACAGACTCGTACAAAAGTTCGTCACGGAACAGTGATGTCACCTCAAGCGAGCAGCCAGGACCCGCGCGAGGGCAAAGGTCAGACACAAGCGCCGAGGTCACCATCGAGACGAGTTACATGCTCGCCAATGAACTTTCTTCCTCCCCTTGTGATGCACAATACTCGTACGTCACCCACTCGCTCCAACACAGTTACACAAATCAGAAAGACCTCGGACGGTCAGACACTGGTCATGTCCTCTTGACCCCCCGTCACGAGGAGAGCGCAGAGATGTACTCCTACACCTACGTGGACATTGTGGACAAAGACACAAAAGACAGCAGAGGTCTCTGTCAGCCCTCAACAGCCACGTACACCAACTCTCGGATGCTGGCTTCATCGGGAGGGATCGGTCCTCAGGACCCTGACCTGTCTTTGCAGGGTGACACAGCTGAGTCCCCCCGTGAGTACTTGTATGCCAGAGTCTATAAATAGGAGGCATCACCGGCTGACAATACACCTACAGATTTATTACTGCTTGGAGTAGTGATACCTGTACAGTTATTTCCAGTAGTAGCGCGTTTATTTTTCCCACCGACCTACAGTTTGTGTAGAAAACAACATCGCGTTGACCTTCTCACCTCGGGCAGTACAACGGAGCACGTGCTTTAGACACTCGGTGAGTGCAGACTTTCATTCCTCCATGTCTCAGTCTTAATTTCCAGTTTTGAAAAACCTTTGAGTCGATATTATATATATATATATCAGTTGTTGGAGAGTTAATGTATTCATTTTTGTAATTAGGAAGTTATCTGCTTATTTTGTTTGCTTTGAGTAGATTATTGACTACTGTACTTTAAGCGACAAATGTTTGTCGAGATTGACACCAACACCTCCATCCCCTGGAAAAGGAATATACGCACAAAAAGAAACACTGAATTATTCTTGGTCAATGCCAAAAGTCATTGAAACCATTGCCTGATGACCCATGAACTAATACATTTACTGTTCTTCGTGTTGTGTTTATTGTTCTTGATGGAAGTAGTTATTCATTTTACTGTTCCTGGCAATCTTACCTTCATTGTTCTTGATATAACACACTTCCTACTGGATCTACTACTACATGTAAATATTAAATTTTAATTAAAAAAAAGTTTCAATGACCAGTATGAGAGTGTGACACGGTTTCTACTATTGACATTAATGATCGACAACACCATGTACTGTCAACTACAGTAACTACCTTTATTTATTAATCTGTACACATACAATTCATTATAGCCATTTCAGAAAGACTTATATCCTCCATGAAATTGCATCAGTGGTTGCTGTTTTCATTTACTAATAAAGTTTTGTAAGATGCTGTTAGTGTCTGTGATACGGTATGTAGATGGTCATATGTTGTGACCTCACACGCTCGTTTGCTCATTTTGTAAAATTAAGTTTAAATGATGAAAATACAATGTGACTTTCTACACATTGTTTGGTTTTGATTATCAAATGACTGTCAAACTGGTTGTAAAAGTTTGAATGCTCATACATTAAGTTGATTTCCTGTGGATTATAGTCACTTGTACTAAAAGATGGCGCTCCATTTAACAATGAAACACAAGGAAATGTGTTGTTGGTATATAAAGTAAAGGTCACAATAATATTTCACATACAATTTCAACACAGTCATTATTAGGCTCGGACACAAACCCACCCACACTGATGTCCGGTCGCCACATGTCTATGAGCTCGATCAAGACTACGGACGGTTCAATCTTGCTCGCAAACCCGTTTGCTCCATCGGAGGCCATGGTGAATGTTCAGAGCATCCTCCACAAACCTTCGGCCTCATGGAAGTCGTCAGAGAGAGAGAGAAAGAAAGAAACAATAGCAGACGACATGTACACCGACTTGCACGCGCTGTGACGACATCAAGTTGCAGCTTTTACCAGGATTTCGCCATACTGCAGGCCGATGATAAAGGGAAAAGATTTTACGAGAACTCTTCCTTCTCCTTGTATAGAGAGTAGTTCCGGCCAGTGGAAGAGCACAAGCGTCGAGTCACTACAAACAGGTTTTATTATCGCCGGCCCACACAACCGCACACACAGCGATGTTTTTGTTGTCGGCAGTTCAGATGTGATTTAAGTCGGTGACAGATTCTTTAAAACTGCGACTTTAACCTATCTCTTCCAAAACTTTACTTTTGAAATTTTTTTTTTTTTGCTATTGTAAAATGAATATTGAAATCGTAGAGTATGAAAATGAAGACAGCCGTGACGAGATAGCCAAACACTTTGGTGAAAATTTGGCTCAAATGCCGACAAAGCCTCTTAACGACTGATGAAGCCGCATACTAATGAGCGAGTGAAGTGTAGAAGGCATCTTGGTCTCACGAGGAACGCATATTAATTTATTTCCTGGGAAGACTCAACCATACATGCTTGGAGCTTTTGAGGACGAACTTCAGCCATCATGCGGATTATATTAAGTCTGGTGCTTGGTGTCTACACACATCACAGTCACCGCCCACAACCCCCCACCCCCTAACAGACAGCACGACACCAATATCCGAAACTGCAAAGAGATCATGGGCACAACGGCACCAGGACTACACAGGACATGGCTATCCTCGTGATGCTGACTGTCACCATGAGCCTCATCCTCCACTCCACTGGTAAAGCGGGTAAATATCAACATAATTAGGAAATATCATCTTGATCTTCCCTCCAACGCTCATTGTGTATTAATAAATTAATATGTGTAACACTTGGCGGATCTTGCGTTGAGTACAGCGATCCATGCTAGTTCTGACTCGTTAATGTCTTATAATGGAAGGCTAAGGACACTTTATGGTCAATCTTCACGTGGAATCATTGACCATTCTCTCTTCCAGTGTTAAGCAGATGCTGCTAAATCTTTAAACTTCTTGTCCATGCTGCATTCATTTCGACCACACACTACCTGGATAATCACAAACATTCAGTCGCTATGGTTCGTTAGTTTCTAGTAAAAGGCGGGTTTTGACATTTTTCTTTAATTTGTTAACGAAATTTTGATAAACCTCGCCCGTCTTTAAAGACTTACTTCCTGTTCACAGCAAGATTAGACAGGCTGAGTTCCGGATTGACCTCAGCTTGCCTTTATCTTGGATAGCAATCATGCGTGTCTGCTGTAGATTGTAGATAGACATGGTGACAATGGTGACCGGTACCACAGTGACTAAAACTATCTTTCAGGGGACCTTAGAGGAGATGGAGTTCCAGTAAACTCTTACAACACACGGGAAAAAACCATAGTAAATATTAGAAGAGTTTTCTGTCCACAGTGTCGTAACGACACATCTTACGTAGAAGCGAACATGACATGGAGCGAGGCCTTTACATTCTGCAGACAGAATAATTCTGGGAGACTTACTACTTTCACGACTGCAGAAATGGAATAGAGAAAAGAAAGGACACCCATGACCTGATCTGCCAAATCTTAACATCATGTCGTGGTCTGCAACGCACCGTGTATCTAGAGAGCTCACACCTTGAAGTCCTTGTCCGAGGCTCAATTCTTATGAGCAGAGAAAAAACATCTAAGCGACAAATATGGTCATGAAATTATGTCGACCACAAGCATCGTCCAAGAAATGAAACTTTCATGCGTCATGAAAGCCCAATCTAACACGCTTAACCCACAAGTTCATCTTTATCGCGGCAATTTTGTCAATTAGAAACGCGCCTGACATTATATTCTGCAGGAAATGGACTGACCGCGATCTCCATCTAATAAGGTATATTGGTTGTTATGACACGTACCCAGACATTCGCAGAACAACTCTCAAGGTCCAGGTACTTGAGCCATAGAGGTTGTTTACCCCCCGCCCAACACACCACGCGTCCTATCCTCCCCTATCCCCTCGATGCCCACGAATCGACCTACGCTCATCATAAGGAACGTGCACGTGCGTGCCAACAACATCCGCGCTCTGAGGCCATACTGTATTAAAACGTGAGTCTTCTCTATACATTTTAGTACATAAAGATATTAACTGAACGTCTTAAGAACGTATATATATCCTTACCCTGCTCCCTTGTCAGTGAATCACTGGCGATCTTATCAACATACATTCGATCCCGTTTTTTAGTAAGTACAAACGATATCTATTTTTCTAGGTTTGGACGAGCTTTTCCCCAGTTTTTTAATAGACTCTCGTACATAGCTACCCAATTCTACTACTAAATATGGTTGGTTTTTATACCCATAACTCCGCGCAGCGAAATGCGAGGAACAGATAGCATATACAGACTATGCATACTTCCTAAGACAATACCGAACTCGACAACAGCCTCCCTGACCATATCACCCGATTGTCCCAGGGCGACTAACTGCATCCGTCAGTGCTTACGCCGCTGCGCGTGTACCCCTCAATCAAATACACACCAGACTCATATCCCATTCTAGAGCCGAGTCCCCGCGCCCATAGTGTAGTAGAACGATAATCCTGCCAAGGAAAAAGCTTTCTCATATTGCGACCCACTCGCTGAGAGGAGCATGAGCATTGAACTCCTGTCGATTATGGTCAAGTTTTCGCATGTGAACAAATCACATTTAACTCTGCAAGTTTCGAGTCAGACGAACATCATAGGTCTTCGACCTCTATACTCTAGATGACAGGAATTCCATGAATTAGTTTTTTGTCTTCAATTTAACTGGATTCCTTTGAGAGTTTGTTACAACAAAAGTTCTTAAGCAGAACCATTCTGCTAGAACGGAATACAGAGTTTCATCCACTATAACCATCTCATCACACTAAAACTTTTACACAAATTGACACTTTCTCCACTATTTCCCATTTCAGCTCTCGTCTCGCTAGCTCTCATTAAATCAACACCCAGGAGAGTCGTGGGAAAGATGTCCGTGTTCTTGGCCCGCAACGATTCAAATGAGTCTTTGAGGAGCAACAACAGACCGCGGACTTCCACATCTAACAAACTCCGAGTTGTTGAGAGCGAATGGAACTGGCTTTCTGTCGGTCACCTATTGGCTTTAAACGGCGATCTTCTCTGCACGTTGACGCCCGATTCACGTCCGTAACAGCGCTTACGCGCCGGTCACCCAATACACGTGTCGGCCGTTGAGGCTGCTTCCCTAGATCTCGCCTCGGGTCACCTAACCCCAAATTAAATCTCCTCCACACAACCTCACGGGCCCAGAGCTATTCCCACAACCCACCACATCCTACAGCCCCGGCCACAATCGGCCCACTAGAACATGACTCCAGTATCTCGCATACCTCAGCAATCCATACCTTGTCAATCCCCCATACGCGCACCAATCGACCTAACGCCAGGTAAGGTCAAGGCCATTACCCAAACTCGGCAACAAAATCAATCACCACTACTCACATCCCACACCCTTAGGCGTGGTACGAACCCACGTCTCCTCCACACCAACCTCCCACGTTTCACCACCTGCACGCCGCACACCTAGGCACAATCTGCATTCACCAGTCACTCGATCCACATCACCAAGATCAGTCGCGCGAGGTGCCCGTCCATTCTCTGTCAGCCTTCCTACCCGTCTGTAACTATCTCCGTCTCAACCCCGACATCCAGAGCACTCCGATACCAACCCCATCTCACCCCACAGCCTGTCATCCGCAACTCGGCCACCATAGCAAACAACCCCCTGCTATACATCCGCACACACTTCCCGCACCGACACACCCCCATCGAACCACTCGCTCCGCACGCATACTGAATAGAGCCAAGATCAACTTAGCACTAGACCCACATACTGACGCCACTTAAAGTGGAACATACATAACCTCGCTCGCCATTACACAAGCCAATTCAACACTGCTCACTGTCCAATCCACAATCATAAAGACCAGGCGCCCACCGCAACGGCCCCCTCACCACATCATCACATCAACCCGCGCCTCTCGATCCACTTCAGCGCTTTGACACTAACACCACCACTTGTTTGTTCTGAAGCTTGGCTCCTTTGACTTACAGCGTGGCTGCCGCCTATATCCGGCTCTTTTCTGCTGAATAACACACAAGCACTAGCTTTTATGCCAAACCAAGTTAGTAGCCTCGCTCCTAGCGGGGTAGCGATCTGTGCTAACTTCGGTCTGTTAGCATAGGTCAGTGACAAGTTGTTCCTCTATAAATCAAGTGCTTCTTTTTTTAGCATACGACGACGTATCCGCGTAGATGATCATCGCACTGCTATCAAGGCTACTCCTGGTCTGATGCTGAAAAGTCTGCTTATGCGATAGGCTTATGCTTACAAGCCCATACACATCCCATCTGGTTCCACCCTGGCTGCATAGCCAAGTCCCAATTCATTGCTATTAACTAAGTGCTTCGCTTGAATTTACTAGACATACCCAGTTGTCACAACCTCCTGTCGACTACGGTTAGTTCTGTCTACGTCCAGTGACTGAACTTTGAAATGATGTTTTTGCTTCCTATTTGTTCCCAGCCGTACTATTTCCACGAAGACGGCAAAGACCCAGTTTTCGTGTTGCCCCTCATCTTTCAACATAGGTTGCTCCCGCTCCTGTGAGTCTAACTGAACAGCCTTCCCTGGACGTTTAGATCAGTGTCCGGTGAGTCGGCCTGACTCCGCCGAACTACAGGACTAATGGCTGTACTGGCAGCATCAGCTCTTCAAGCCCAACCAGTTCCGATTTTGGACCACTCTTGCGAAGCTTCCGATTTATCCCAGGTACATCTTGATCGCCACTGAACTTAAAAATCGCTCCGAGTCTCCCAACTGGATTGACGGTAGAGCGCCAGTCAGATTGATCACCGTCAGGTATGCCACTTCATTGACTTCACTATACACGTATTGATACGCACCAGCGCACAGCCCCTCACTATCTTGACTGCTACTGTAGTACATCGTACACACCAGATCGGTAACCCACACTACACACACACGTGAGAGAACTCATGAGACAACTAATCAAGTTGCTGACAGAATATACTAATTTAGACTATACGACTGAGCACAGCAAAGCGATCACCAGCTTCACGGGTAAATCAAGCATACTCATGATCGCGCCTGCTCAGCGTCAACTTCTTAGACAGGTCGCAATGCTTACGAGCTTCGCTGAACTTCCAATGGCTCTGTATACGATTTATTCATATCTTATTTTCGCACAAAATAAATTCAAATAAATAATGTGAATCGATGCTTATCTCGTCGGCGGCGTCAGTGTGCAATTATTGTATCATCGGCTACACATATATTCAGCATCACTTCAACGATCTCTTGATACCTTTCTCCTCATAGGCGATACAACGTTACACAGAGGGCCCAGTCCGCCTTCTCACTCCAAAGCACAGACTTGCAACGGGAGCGCTGTGCCATGCGACCAATACCACGACGCAACACCAAGTGTCGTGACTTTTCACTGTCACACCACTTCACCGCTCGTGGGGCATATCATTCATAGCCTTCTCGTAACCTTGTGCTGTCAGGTAAACACTACGTATCGATGTCGTACTCTTGGCAAAAAACACGCCCAAAACAAAAACAAACAATACCCGCCGGGAAAGCAGCGCTGAAATTGTCAATGCAAAACAAAGTTTACATCTAAGTATAATATAGTCTAAAGGAAATTTGCCTCACTGAGTGTATTTTTTTATTTGTCTGAAAAGCAGGTAACGATGACCATCAAGAAAAAGGATTAAGTAAGTGAATCGACACTCATTATTTATTTTTACCTGTGCTGTCATTGATTCTTATTTATTCTTGCTGTTTCGTTTTTGTTTTTGAATGTTTTATATATTTATTAGTTTGTTGTAATTAATTGCTTGAATTTTATTGTCTCTAATATTGTTGCTTAGTAGTTTTTAATGTGAGCTCACTGCATTTCATTGGCATTTTGTTGGAATTCTTCCTAGTTCCAGTTTTGAGTTGATACACTTACCTAATCTTTGGTTAATCTTTCAGTCTTTAATCTGTATTTATACTGAGATTGCTGACCTCGTAATCTATAATAATATGTCATTATTTTTAACTGCTTTAGACTTTTAACTTGAGAATAGCTAGAGGGTTTGAAATTAAAATATATCACCTGCAAGTACCGCCATAGTACAGTACTCATGACTATGACCATTAGGCTAGTCCTGCAAGTCATTGCATAGCCCTGTAATCACTTTGTAGGCTTGAATACCACGTTCTGCTCCTACCTGTCAGCTTGTAATCCTGTATACAAGTGTGTATCGCTACCTGTGAGTGTCACGTGGTGGATGTTTCAGGTCTGGTCATCATCGCTGGGGCGGGAGCTGGCGTAGTCCTCATTGTGTGTGTGTCGACGACATTGCTGGCATGTTCCAGAAGGTGAGTGTGTGTGTGTGCGCGCGCAGCGCGCTCTCGTTCTGATTAATGTGTGTGCGTGTGTGTCCATGTTTGCACTCATGCTGACAAATAAATTTCTAAGTATCGGTTCTTTTCTGTCAAAAGGTTAGGTTCTCTTAACCTGTTAATCTAGTGTCACATATTCTTGTTTGTGCGTTCTACTTCTGGCTTCATAAAAAATTACCACTTCTTCCAGGTTATCATCACGAAATAAGTGAATGCATTATTATAAATAAATTATATCGATAGAATGATGTTTCTCATTGTCAGGAATGGAAAACGCCGGTCAACCAGAAATACATCAAGGAACAGTGACTTCACCCTGGGTGAGCCGCAGGATTTCTTACACGGTCAAAGGTCAGCTGCAAGTCACAAAGTATGTCAGGGCAGGAGTGAGATGCTCGCCGTCTCTCCAAATAACGATGGCGGTCACCAACAAGACTGCAGATTGTTTAATTCTTTTGGAAACCGCACTGACGGTCAGTCTACGTGCTTAGTAACCTTCTCAGGACCCGACATCTCCAGGGTGGATGCTGCACGAGAGGCAAGAAACGACGGATGTCACGTGCAGAAACAAGACAACATTTATGGCAACGTGAACTCGCTGACCCCGAGTTCATCTGGATCGAGTTTTTCTCTAGACCCTGACGACCTGCAGGTGGATGATGTTGGGAATGCACTATACGAGAACAATTCATCTTTTCTTGCAGAAGGTGTCCTGTCGGGCAGTCCCGCAGCAGCAGCATCACGTGACACATATGCGCATCCTAACTTAGAGAATGAGAATCGAGCACAGCGACCCTCGAGACAAATATATCTTTGTTTACTGTTCAAAATCTGATTCACTGCATGAAAAATCAGCTGCGGTGCCGTTCGTGGCTTTATACCAAAACAAATAATCAATGGCAGTGAAGAAGGAATCGATGTTGTTTATTAAAGAAAAGTAACAGTATTCATACAATTTCGAACATATCTATTTTATAGTTTTAATGATTAATTTATCCAGCCAGGTTTTCAGCCTCTTCATTTGAAGATTATGAATTTAATTTCGGTATTTAAACTTTAAATTTTATTCGTGGAAAATAATATTTCATTCCATTTTTCCTGAACACTGATTGATTGTCTAGAATGCTGACAGTTGACTACAGTGAGGTATAATTGAGTGGTTACAGATCCTCCAGCTCAGCTGTACATATTTGTTCATGTTCATGGACTGAGACTGAAGTGGTCATGTTGTTAGAGTAAATACCCAGTAAGTGATGAGCTCACACTGATTCATGTCCGCTTCCCACAAAACGTGTACATACGAAGGAAGAGAACAAAAAGTCGCTTGAGGATGTGTTTTAATTTTCAGGAAAACACTAAGCTTATGAGCTCAGAGACAAAGCAAGGTGTTTTTGTATTTGGTCTTTCAATTATATTTTTATTGAAGTATCCTGCATTACATAGAAAAGTTCAATTAATTGGGTACAGAATTATGTTTTGATTAAATACACGTTTGAAGGCATTACATGTATTTTATCGCTTGTGGTCAAGAAACTAAAATGAATACTTACTTGCTTTCCATATTATTTTGTACAACTATATTTTATGTATAAATACTTTATATATATGTAAATATATTTTATATTAAATGTATCAATATATGGATGCAGCTCTATACCAACTAATGTTGTTATTTTTGTTGTGATGTTGATAGTATTTGTGATACAGTATGTTTTAGGAAATGGTGCTGTTAGGAAATCATAGAATCACACTGATTTTTAATGTAATTGACTTGAAGGTCATTATTTTTACGCATTGTTTTCGTCTCTGTGATGTCTATAAGTCTATGTGTTAAAAATGCGTTCATGCACATCAAAGTTCTTTCCCTTGCATGGTTGAGTATTATGGGATTAATTCTTGGTGATTCACAGGAAGTAGCAATGAAAGCGGAGAAAATTAGACAAGATCTTAACCGAAGACTTTATGATAGTTTCAAGCGAGGGTTTTACCAATGAGCTAGGGACTGTCCCGCTAACAGTATTTTGGGAATAACTGGAAATAACAAGCGTTCAGTGGACAAATCATTCTGCCACGTAAGCTTTATAAGATCCGACAAAATATTGAAGACCAAGATTGTAATATTGTATTTGTCATTCAC
This sequence comes from Pomacea canaliculata, assembly GCF_003073045.1. Classification (NCBI taxonomy): domain Eukaryota; kingdom Metazoa; phylum Mollusca; class Gastropoda; order Architaenioglossa; family Ampullariidae; genus Pomacea; species Pomacea canaliculata. Next base: position 13,264,993 of record NC_037595.1, read on the forward strand.
TGTTAGTAGGTATATCTACTAGAATTAGTTGCACTATACAGCGAGACATTGCCCATAATCTCCCGATCCTGTCCAGATGCTCGTCGCTGAGCTTGTCGTCGTCACCAGGGATTCTCCCCGGCAACCACACGACGACCTTTCTCTCCATGCCCACCACGTCTCCCCAGTCCGACACGGTGACCATGTCCGTCCGGGCCACAGATGTGTCTCTTACATCACAGTCCCACCCTTCCACCCCACGACTCCTATCTCGAACCACTCGGACAGGTATCCCAGCATCCCTCAAGCCCCGAACAAGGCCGTTAACCTTCCCACTCGAATCTTCGGAAGACGTGCCGAGCAGATCGTAGCTGTGGACAAGGATGAAGACGTCGCAATACCGTAATGGCGCCGGTCTCTTTTGAACAGGACTCGCGTTAGCTGAATTAAAAAATAAAACAAACAAAAATTAATGACAATGATAAGTACAAAGAGTACGATAGAGACTGAAAGGTATTGCACAACAAGTTTACATTTCGAAATTTCCCAATCCGGTAATGTTTATGAAGCATTACCTTGTCCTGCTCCAACTTTCAGCTGTTTCAGCTCTGTTGCTATGTTCCTCCCACACTGCTCACATTCCACAATATTAGCTTCTAGGTGGTCAGGGCCTTGGTGATGTAGTCGAATGACTTGCGGGCCGTCGAGTGGAGCCGGGATGCCCGCGGAGGTGTAGTCGGGAATGTTCGCGAGCGCACGAACTCCCTTGTCCACCTCCGCGACCACGCTTGGGGCCGACCTGAGCGGCACTGTTAGTGTTTCTTTGTGAAGTTCCGGTGGAAGATTGGTGCCCTTGGACGAGGCGATCCACAGACGAACGTTTCCGATGTGATTGCAGACTTCCGACACAAACCTGTGCCACCGCTTGGACAGGTCGCTGTCACAGTAGGAAAGGTTCCACGTGAGAAGGAGAGAGAGAAAGCAGAATCGAGAGAAAGAAAGAGAAAGTGAAGAAGCTTAAAGGGGACTGATGGAATTTTTTTACTCACTGTTCGCCGTTCTCATATTCGTCCACGAGGATGTTGACTCGTTGTTTCTCAGCTGCCGCCACCATCGTCTCCACAGCCAACTCTACCTGGCCCTCGTCTTCAAAGAATTGAAAGTTGTGGAGATGGGGCTTCCCCACAGCCTGCTCCTCACTGGCCTTGATGGTGAGCGACATCTGGTGGTGAATCAGGCTCGAGACGGCCAGGCTGTTGGAAAAGGTGCTGACCACGTGAACGTCCTCGCCCTCCTTGAGCCACTGCACGCCCTTCAGCACCAGGACGATCGACTTGCCCGTGCCTGGAGGGCCTGTTACGAAGACCCTGGGCTCGGGGCTCGCTAGCAGCGCCACCTGCTGTGGAGTGAGGACGAGTCGAGATAGTCGGTCCCCAGCCTCCGACAGAGCTTCTGCTAGCGTCCTTACCTCCAGCCTCGGCGGGCTGATACAGTACACGCTCACTTTTGTGGCCGGACCACAGAACCTGCAAGTGACACATCATCATCATCTATACACATATTGTGGCTAACTTTGCATCCCTGCACTTTTATTATGAAACAATCACAACTCAAACACACTCTTAAAGATAATGAGTATTTAGGGCGTGGATGAGTCAGTTAAAGGAAGACAGACTGGTCAAGCTTGCCTGGCCAGGATGTCATCGTACGTTGAATCACTTATATTCTCTCCAGCAGTCTGCTCCATTCTGGCTCTCCACCACCTCTCCAGTCTAGATGGTTCCCAGGTGCCCGGGCTACTGTCCTGTAACTCATCTGCGCAAAGACAGAGACTAACTGCACGAGAGTCGTCAGGCACACTGAGACCTAGACTCTTAGAAAGGTCCTGTGAACGGAAACATCAAGACAATAAGTCAACAACAATTCCAATAAACATAAGAAACTTATATTAATCTTTCATAAAATCTGAGGTCTTCGTTAGGTCAGGACTTTTGTGACAGTAACGTATTCAGTGACTCGACTTTTATTTAATAATTGGTAATTAAGTTATTTATTTTATTTACAAATTTAGTAGTAAGTTTATTTATTTTAACTATATATTTGGGGGAAAGGCGGTGTCCCCGGGTAGTTATAGTGCGATCAACTCCCCAAGCTCACCCTGCTCTGCAGCAACGAGTACCCGAAAGCGTGACATGCTCTTCAGACAGTGAAGAAGGTTCACAGAAAGCTTCATCTGTGTTTATTTTTTTCTTATTTAGCTATAATTTTCAGCATTTATTTTTGGCACATGAATTACTAGTTTGGTTGCACGTACCTTCCCCAGCTTGGGGTAACTTTGTAACACCTGGTGCAGCTGACTCCTTTGGATAAAAGGCAGAATGAGCGTTGTGCGGACAGGTATCTCACACACTGTAGTCAGATCCTTCACCAGGTGCTTAAGGACACTCGCAGACCTCACCATCTGTTGGACTGCCTGCTCAGCCTTCTTACTCACGTGGTCGTCTGACCTGTACGCTGGGTCATGACCGACGGACTTAACCTCTCCCACCAGTATCCCGTAGTGGCGGTGAATGAGTAGGATGTCGAACTCACCTTTCTTATACTGTCTACCCAGGGTGATGGGCCGCGGGTAGCGCAGCTGAGGCATCTGCTTCGCCGTCGCCGCGTAGGACGGTTCGTTGAGGTAGTCCGAGAAGTTGAGCTGCGAGAGGAGGAACATGGCTTCACTTTGCTGCTTCCCAAATTGCTGCAGGCAGTACAGAACACGCTGCTGACATTCGTCGTCCACGATGTCGGATGCCTGGACTTTCTTGAGCTGAGACTGCACTTCCGGAAGCTCGGACCACATGCGGCTCGACCCTGGCGTGGTAGTGGCGTCGGCGATGGAGTCGTTTGACGAAGAAATCGGCGCTGAAGGAACCTCTGCAGAGGGTAACTGGATTTGTTCCTGACCCTGAGGTTGCACAAGGAGAGCTGGCTGATCGCACACAGTCGTTAACGAGTATGGAACTTTGCGGAAGTGCACAGGTGGCAGAACATACACCTGAGAATAACGGTCAGGGTACCATTCGTCTAGTCTCTGGCGCCAATACGTCATCGGGTCAGGTACACCGGATCTTACATCCTCTTGACTCTCCATGTTCCCTGCAAACACACACACAAAGAAAGGGAGAGTGAGTTTAAACATTACTTGGTTAAAATAGAAAAATAAGACATTAATGCTATGTTTCATGTTGCTCTTTTCTTTTTATCCATTTAATTTGTCTCAAGACTTTGCCAGAAAGTAGATAAAGTCACTCTACTTGACAGTGACTTTGCTATCGGATATATTAATGTAGGCATAAACACTTCCTTGTGGCGTGGAATTTTAGTACTTCCTCCTTTAAAACATTCTCACATCGCGCTGATCGTTGAGCATGACATCGTGTTTGTAAATCACTGAAGTCACTGCACACCTATGTGTCACTAGCTATGTCTTAACACACTACACGTGTGTTTTAGCAGGTGTTTAACATACTGACTCTTCTGTCCTTTTGCTTCCAAATTTTCTTCCTTTACCTCGATCGAAAAAGAGCTGAAATTAGTCCCGATCAGAGGTCGGACTAGAGGTTAGATACTACAACGCGACGACAGTTGGTCACATGACTTCTCTTAGCACATGGGAGGCAGAGGCTAATTACTCCTTTCGATCTGTATTTACTCGAGTAATCAAGACACTTACCTGATTGAATTTCCGTTCTCTTCCACGTGTTGAATACAATCGCGCGTGCAATAGTGTGATGAATGCACAAAGTGCGTCTCAGTCTCGTGTCAGGCATGAGTCGATCGGCCTTGACCCTAGCGTTCTACACAACATCTACTGACTTTGTAGACCTGTCTGTGTGTGTGTGGTGGGGGAGATAGGGGTACGTGAGTGTACGTGTGCTTGTGCACGAATCTGCTTTTACTCGTGGATTTTATTGCACACCCGTACGCAGTCACACTGTGAGGGAGGAAAAGGTCAACAGAAATAGCTCGGCGGGAAAACCCGCTGCCTCCAGAATTAGAATATGTAAAAAGATCAGGGTTGTTGTCTGGTGGGACTAGTGAGCACACACATAGCGTAAGCGGGTTTTATGTTTACAGTCCAGTGTGTCCAGTGATTTCAATATATGTGAACAAAATTTCTGGAATGTTCTTACAAGTATGATCGTGAGTGTGAATCAAAACCCTTCGATACTAGACATACTGTGATCCTTTCCTCTGTCTTTCTGTATCGCTTACTAACTGGTTTAACAAGCCAGCTTACACAGTCACAGAACATGAGCGGCTACCAGCTGGTCAGTCAATACGAAGGGATTAATGTAAAGTAAAGATCGCCTCAATTTGTGAGCGTAGAGCCACTAAACTGTAAGTGGCTCACCTTGCCCATATTACTGCATGTATAAGGTGGAGAACTTTGTATAATTTTACCTTCAGTGATACATCAGCTACCATTTATGCTCAAGAGAGGGAGCTCAGCACTATAGTCCCAATCTCACTTGAACAAACACTTTGAACATCGCAGAGCTTATTTTATTATGTTTAAGTAAAGGGAAGTAATACAGCTCGGAAAGGACTGTTTGAAATCATGATGTGTTACGTGTCGCCTCCCTTGCCAACTTTTCCCACTGTTACCTCACGATATCGTGTGTTTTTTTTTGTGTGTTTTTTTTTCCTAGTCCTGGGTTCAGATCTCGTTGCGGGAGGCATATTCTTTTCCCTGAGTACGACCCTGTCTACAGGGTATCTGTCAGTAGTTTTCTCTAGCTACTTCTCCAGTCCTTCCTTTCCTTCTTTGTTGCCATATCTCTCACGATGCGTTTTCACCACTTGGTGGAAGTACTTTCAAATAAGTTAGCAACCAAGTTCTTTGAGTGCAGCTAACCTAGCTTGTTATTGCCTATAACATCTGTTATTAGTTCTAACACTTCCCTAGTGCAGCAGTAAGCTTACTGTACAAAATAAAACAGCCACAAGATTTTCCAAGTGAATGGTGATAATAGGTAAGGGACATGTTTACGAGCCGCTGTGCCGAGCCATGCAGCCGTCCAGCCAGCCAGCCAGTCTGCAGAAGAGCAAATGGAGGTCAAGCTTCAGCCGTGTTGACACAGCCAATCAGTGTTTGCCGGCTCTAACACTATTTACTGTGGTAGCAGGTTTAAACCCTCGCCACAGCGGTGTGTGTATGTAAACAGCATTAGCAGATATTCTCCATCGGCCCTTAGGTGATTCTCGAAGAAGGCGTAATGGCTAAGACAGACTTAGTAGCCATGAAAGGTACAACCGAAGAGTCACTAGTGAGAAAAAGGGATTGAAGGAAAGACAGAAAGAGTTAAAGATAATAATCTTATTCGTTAATAGTGTCACTCTAGTGGAAGATATCAACTAGACTAAAATGATGATGATGATGATGATTTGTTAAGCGCATTTCCCCAACTCGCGTGGTAAGATGTCAGTAGTTCATATGGACTACTAGCTACTTATTTATACTCGAAGAATGATGAACTGATTAATAGCTCGATCGATGGATTGATAATTTCTATAATATAGTCTTCCGTGCTTACGTTGTATATACTAAAGAGTCGCAAATGAATTAAGAAAAAGCATGAACTAAAGTTTAGAAAAGTCTTTAATCTATGCCTTCTTCGTGCAGTCCATGAAACACTGAAGGAGAGTGTGCCAGCATCCTGCTGCTCTCCCCACAATAGCTAGGTAGTAAATAAGGGCGCGTGCCCAGTCCAGCAGGGGATTGTGGGTGTTCATATAAAGAGAAGCTAACCATTTCTTTTTAGAAGTGGCATCTTACAGGCAAACTTTATCGTCGACAGCTTTGCGAAGTCTGATGAGAAAAGTAGAATTATTTTGTAAAGGCCAATAAACCTGATCGGTGGTTAAGGTGAGGTTATCTGTAATTGAAAAACGAAAACCTTTACCAAATTATTCTGACTTTATTCCCAAGACTATTATCATCGTATGTATATATATTGGTGTATTTTTTTAAATCACCGTAACCACCCCTACAACTACTGCTGCTAACAACAATAATTTCTGCCATCAGCTAGAGCGATTTAGTAAACTTGGTGAGACGATGCAAGTAGTGCTGCAGAGACTACAATTTCTCCACTCACTGTTGAAATAAGTCTCCGCAGGTGAAAAATGTTCTTTGCCAGCTTTTTATGTGTCAGAGATGTGCGACAAATTTCATAGTAACACCAATGACAGGGTTTAGTGACATTCCACCTCGCCCCACGAAGTCGACCAGTTTTTTCGAGGTTGGGGAGAGTATTCATGCTGTTTACTAGAGACTGGTATTACTTTAGGATAACTTGTTAGCAATTTTGGAATAAATATGTTAGAAAATGTTATTTCAAACAGAACACAGAATAAGGAGAATATAGAACATATTGCGACCGGTATATTGTACTATTATACCATCTCCCCCCCCAAAAAAAAAAAATAACCAAAAATATATTGTTGGCGATTTTCAGTACAAATAAAACGAGGAATAAATACAATCAGAACATACAGCAAAGAGCCGCAATCAGAAGATACACAACACATAAACAGTAACACTTGTGTGAAATTCTGTTTATTACTAGGTGATTGTTACAGAGTGAAAATTTTCTAGTGGATCCAACAAACCTTTTCTTTTAATTTTGAGATCCAACGGGCTTAATGATCGTTTAAAAAATTTCATCACAGAATGGAATGACATTTAAAGACAGATAAAAGAAGTTTATGTCTTGGGAAAGGAATGTTTGATATGGGAAGAAGAGACATCACAAATCTCTGTTTGAAACAAATCCGATGGCAAAAATGGGGTTCAATGCAAGGTGTAAAACAAAAATAAACAAAGAAAAAGCTAGGAACAAATATGGCACATGTCCTTGACACACGACTTCAAGTCCTGGATAATCAGACAGCTTTTCCTGCCAAAAGGGAAGATTACCTACACTGCTTCAACCGAAATTTTGCTCGCTACACTGCTGATATATTGCTAAAGGTGTCTCCAGCAGAGAATCATGAAACAACTCGAATGTCAAGTCAGCTTAACCCTTGACATGACAAATTACTTCCCCTTTGATAACACGTCTACAACATCAAAGCTCTTGATGAAACTAGGAAGAGAATGCTTCTTGCAGGTAAATGTCAGACACAGTCATAAGCTTCGTGCCCAGCTAAAATTTTAATGAAAACAGTTGTATGATGGGCTTAGCCGGACTGCACGAAACTAAAAAAAAAAAAATAAAATAAAATAAAACAAAAATTAACCTTCAAAATAAAAAGTATTTTTGTAATAAATTTATACTGTCAGCTTGCATTAAAAAGAACGAGCGATCGCTCTGAGATCATACAATGATCATCTACAGGCAAGAAGCTGGTGTGTAACGGAGACAGTATTGATGACGTCATCGAAGCCGCCATAAATGCATTTTTCGTTGCATCCTTGTGACTACCTGAAACAGGGCGCCGTAGCTGCCTATTGGTTGTATCGTGAGCTGCTGAATGTAAACATATCTACCGAAACCATGACAACTACGACTTCTTCTCCGCCGAGTCTGTCGTCTGTTTCTTTTTGTCCGCATCGCCGCTGGAGTCCTTGCTGCTGCTGCTTTTGCCGAACATGGCGCCCAGCTTCTTGCTGACGGACCCCAGAGAGCTCCTCCGACGCTTGAACAAGGTTGTCCTTTGCTGCTGGACGATGCGAGCCTCCCGCAGGAAGGCCTGGAAGGCTATGCTGACACTGAGGGCGCTCTCGGCGGCGGACACCTCGTAGTACTGACAGCCATACTCCAGCGCCACCTCGTGACCCTCCTCCACGCCCACCTCGCGTCGATGCTCAAGATCGGTCATGTTGCCTAGCAACAGCACGGGGACGTAGGCGGAGGCCCGCGACTTGTTGATGCTGTCGATCAGCGCTCGTGCCGTGTAGAAAGATCGGCGGTTGCAGATGCTGTAGACGATGACAAAGGCGTCTGCCCAGCTGATGCGGCTCTCGTCCAAACTGCCGTTTGAGTTCTTAAAAAAGAAGAAAAAAATCACAGTAGAGAAAAGTTGAATAAGTTTTGAAAGCTGTTGAAAAATTCGAAGGGAACAGAAGGAGCGAGGGAAAGAAATGCAAAAAGTAAACGATAATAAAAAGGAAAAAAGAAACGTCTATGAACAGAGAACATTTTAAAGCAGAGAAGCAAAAAAGGAGATGCCAAGACAATTTATGTAGCGATGATGATGATGATGATTTACAAAGGTAGCTAACGAGACGAGCTGTTGATGAAATATGTCAATCTGTACATCACACGCTTATTTGTCAGCATTACCTTTGTACGTCACAGCAAGCTCAGCTGTCAGCATTACCTTTGTAACTTGTCAATAAGTACGTCACAAGCTCAGCTGTCACCATTACCTTTGTAACTCGTCAATAAGTACGTCACAAGCTCAGCTGTCACCATTACCTTTATAACTCGTCAATAAGTACGTCACAAGCTCAGCTGTCACCATTACCTTGGTAACTCGACAATAAGTACGTCACAAGCTCAGCTGTCACCATTACCTTTGTACGTCACAGAAAGCTCAGCTGTCGGCATTACCTTTGTTACTCGTCAATAAGTACGTCACAAGCTCAGCTGTCAGCATTACCTTTGTACAAGTGTCCAACACTTCCACGTCAGTGATGGTATCATCTTGTCGGATTGTGGATCGGTACAGAAGATCTGAAGTAGACAAAAAACCACATAAAGTGGATCAGAACACAAACAAGACTTACACAAACAACAAATAAATATAAAAGATTGGAAACAAAAACCAAGTCTCTCTCGGTGCAGAATGCCTTTGTGCGTCGTACCCTCGAGGTAACCACGTTTAACGCGGTGCCCCAGGCCAATCAAGCACATGACCTCAGTACCCTACAGGTCAGAGGAGGCTATTCCTCCCCCACTCACTCCGAAAGACACCATTCTTCTTGTGTTTGGCCAGAAGGGGGCGGCTTGTAAAAGCCTCATTCAGACTTCCAGCCTTCATTGAAAATTCACGCAAGCCTTTATCGTCACGAGGGTGCGAACGGTGGTGTACAGTAACAGAAGTGTGTCTGCTCTCTTGTAGTGAATCATGCAGCACTGAATGCCACGGGGGGACAACCCATGCTTAACTGCTTTAGACGGAGTCCACAGCGACAACAATCGGTCATTAAATTAGAAAAAATACTACCTAGTAAGCCTATATTAGAGCGAGTTATAAAATTTAATTCTAGTTCTCTGGCATCAACTTCTAGTCTCAGTTGAACATAATTTTTTTCACAGGATATTGTATGCTGCTCGACCTTTTGATAATGGAGTGAAGACGTGGGTGCGCAAGCAGAGAGGAAGAAGAAATGTGATGGTGTATTCAATGTTCAGCACCAACATACAAAGACAGTTTGTCATTGAAGTTTCTCAAATATCTGTAATAATTTGCAGTTCTGTAAAATACTTCCCAACATGTGAACACTATCGCTGACACTTAACTTTCTTCAAGATTAGTCACTTTTTTTTTCTCTGTAAGTCATCGCAATACCTAATAATGAGTCAGGCGAAGTTAGCTACAACGACCAAGACTTAAAACTTAGCGGATCGGTTCGAATCTTGCTTATTCTATAAAAGAATGATCACATTGGCGATAGGCTCATAATCCTCTTCTTGGTCTCCTGCTCTTGGCAGTGCTGAGGACAGCAGCAATGGGCGGCCTGAGGTCATCTCCGGTGGCCCCCGACTTGGAAATTTGAGGTGTGTTTGACAAACCTTGGCCCTCTGTCACCTGCCTTGGCGCTCGCCAGGACTTTGGCCTCCATTCGCAGTTTCATTGAAAAGGGGTTGAAGGTCCTTGTCGCCAGAGCCCACTGGACTGGTACCCGAGACGCCCTGGGGCCGGGATATGTTATCATGGCGCTCGTTGCTTGGTGTCAATCGAGGACGGAAATTGAGTGTTTTTCAAGAGTTATTTTATTGAAATGTTTTATAACACGGATATAGGTTGGGAGGGGAGACCTTCAAGGCTCTAGGTGTTTGTGCCAAAAAGGGGAGCAGGAGCTGGAGCTGGAAGACTATTATTTTCATCTGTCAGTGCTATCAGGAGACTTCCCCCTCCCCATCAACACATACTGTAAATGATAAATCCTTGCTGTGTTAGTCGTGTGCCATGATTATCATCGGTGGTGTTAGAAAAAATATATAATTATAAACAAGAAACAGGTTGTGTGGCAACAAGCGACGTTTTCAGAAAATGAGATTTAAAAAAAAAAGACCAAGAATAAATGAACAAATTGGAGTAGACATATGTATTACACTTACCTATACTGGAACAATATTCTCCAATAAACCGCTTGGTCAGGAACCTCACTGTGACAGCTATGGACAGAAAGAAACAGTTCGTAGTTAACGTGGAGAGATTTTACTTTTTAAAGGTCTACGAAAGCACACTTTTCCCAACGACTGAATGTAAAATATTTTCCAAATACTGAGTGAAAAATTCTCTTCATTCTCAGTTCAGAAGTATGGACAGAAAAGCTGTCAAAATAATGACCACAAACACACACAATCCCAACTTTCCTATTAGTTGAGGCCTGGACGATCTTAGTGATGACTGAACACGAGGATTCGTGACATGATGTGTGACATCTTTTGTGCTTGGTAATCTTTGCATTTGAATAAAGGGGAACCAATGGAAGTTACTATATATTTTGTCCAATCATTTCTAACATGTTCATCCTAGTCCACTCTGACATACCTTAAGATCCATTTAATAATAGAACAGGCTTACATTTAAAACAATCCACGAAAAGTTGTCTTAACACCTACATATTGACTGAGTACAGAAACTTTAAGCAAGAAGACACCTGTGGTACTCCTTTAAATTATTATGTGATTTTAGTTGCACTTAGCGATACAGAAGCACAATATCATGAGATATGAGGAGTGTGTTTACAGAGATACGAGGAGTGTGTTTACAGATATATGAGGAGTGTGTTTATAGAGATATGAGGAGTGTGTTTACAGAGATATGAGGAGTGTGTTTACAGAGATATGAGGAGTGTGTTTACAGAGATATGAGGAGTGGGAAAACTAATGAACTTCAGAAGCTGAGTCAGAGAAAGGTGAGCCCAGGACGTGTAGGTGGTCCAGTCACGTGCCACAACAAGCACACGCCGTCACCACGAGGTCGGTGGACACGAGGGCTACCCTGGGGTTAAGCTTGTGAGGACAGCGACAAGCACGAAGCCAAGGCGGCTCGTGGTAAACACTTCAGGACAAACCTCCGCTGGAAAAAAAGTCAGGTCTGAGGAGGCGGGGGTGGAACTGGTAAAAACCTGGTTGGTAAACGATCAAAGGGATTTGGAATGCCATGCAAAGCGCCTGATAGGAGATGACTGGATTGACAACAGAGGGCCACTGGACCGCAGCATTTAATGATCGTGTGAGCGCAGAAACAGTTCCATTTCTCAACAAATCATCAGAAACTTGACATTACAAATGTGTCTTGAGGATAACATTACAAATGAGACAATCTGTTTGTGGTTTCAGTCACAAATTAATGGCGCTCTACCTTCGGATCCTTTTGGGTTTTCTTTTTATGACAGGCTGATTAAGTGAGCAGGGGTGAAAAGGCAGGCGAGGTAATTCACGGGGACATAACTGAAGGTTAGGACAACCACCGCAAGAGTTATCCAAGGATCTTCCCCTTGTTAACATCAAAACTATAAATGAAACTAGAAACAGAATGCTTCTTGCAGTAAATGTCAGACACAGTCACGAGCTTCATGCTCAGCTAAAATTTAAATTAAAACAGTTGTATGACGGGCTTAGCCAGACTGCACAAAACTAAAAAAAAAAAAAATTAGTTTAACTGTCAAAATATTTTGACATTGTTGCGTAAACACACAACATATTGTGGTTAGCACGGTAGTGGGGAGAGACAGTGAAGAGAAACATTTCCGGTGGTGGAGTAGAGCAAAACTCTAGGATAACATTTATTTTCAGTTGCCTCATGCTGCGAAGGAATGCTCGTAACAGTCAGCAAATAGTGGCATGAGCCCCAGTTAGCCACGAAGGAGGCAACAAAAGCCAAGTTGTGGGGTTAGAAACTCGCTGGACGGAGTCTGCTGATAACAGGAGGGCGACTTTTGTGTCCGCGAAATGACGGAGTAGGGTAGACCCCTTGATGGTTTTGTCTGACAGTGGACTGTGGAATTCCTCAGTCACTTCTTTGTGAAGGAAAGGAAACAGTCGTTTAGCATTTAGATATCATCATCAACAACAACAACAACAACAACAACGACGACGACGACGACGATGACGCAGATAATCTCTAGTAACTTTGTGAGCTAAGCTCATCTTTTCTTCTCATTCACATGACAAGTCCACTCCTTACTGGAAGCCATTTACAATAATAAAATAAAAAATAAAAATATTTAAGAGAAAATATTATCTGTCAGTTTCATTTTATCATTATTTAATTTCACATCTTTTCTCGCACTCTCTTATCACTTGCATGCTTGTTTGACCTCAATCTGTTATCGCTCAGTCCTTAACGATAGAATAGGGGAGGTTGTCTAAGGTATTCATTTCCCAAATGACCCTCTTTTCAAGCTCGAATATCCAAAAGCTGTCCAAGGCCAGCAGGAGGACTGTTTACCGTAATTCTGACTTTGAAAGGCTCAAGAATTCTGTTCTTGTTGCGATAGTATAGCAGCAGGTACGGCGGCAGCTAATCTCCACTGGAATGTGTCGATAAGCCAGCCCAGGTGAGAGAATCGCCTCCCGTTCGCCGAGGAACGCCGCGGACACAGGTGAGAAGTTCGCAGCCGCCGCAAAGGTGAGGAGGCGGAACACTTCAGCGAGGGCTGGACGTGAGGTCAACGGTGCAGCCAACAGCTGGTCCCTGCCACGACAGGTAGGGGCTTGACACCTGGACGCGGTCGAGCGAACTTATTGTTGGACAACAGGCGGAACTCTTTGCTTTCCCAGCTGGTCAGCCCATTGGATCGCAGTGAGGTGCCTCGGATTCCATAAGCGCGACAGAGGAGGAAAACAGAGAGAGAGAGAGAAAAAGAAATTGGTTGGGAGAGGGAAGGTAGAAAGTAGCGAGAGAGAGGAGAGGAGTACCTTCCTCACAACTTCAGAAAGTTATGTTCCCAACGACCTGAATAGGTTACATACCGATCTTTACCTTTTTTTCGGAATTCAACAAGCCGGGTAAAGAAAGAGATATGGAAAGCAATGCCGCTTCAGACACCTACAAACTCACCTCTGATTTAAAAAGTGTAAAGCTATTCTTTCCACAAAGAGAACTGTGTATTCGCTCACATTCTTTAAGAACGATGTACCTCAAACTTTGCCTTTGCCTAAGACCGTAGCTATGAGCCGTAGTTTGAAATGAGCCGTGAAACGAATACGAGGCCGATTTCACCGGCAGATTATTCATCTCAAAATGTTTAAAGCGTTCGAGACAGAAAGAGGTCAAGTCTTTCAAAATAATAAAAAGAAGTAGGCCTTCAGTTAACCAGAGCTACCTTGTGATATTCATTCAGGGAAGGTCAACGTCCTCATAACAGCCTGCTTCATAGAAGTCGTATCTGAAATATTGCACTTTAAACACCTCTTACTTATCGTCAAGTATTCATGAGACGATGAGCGATATTAAGCTTATGTCCCCCCGCCTCCTACTCCCAAAAAAAGCCAAAGAAAACTCACTAAATAATTATTTTTTGATGCTGTTAGAAATTAAAAACTACTACCTGACAATTAGTCAGCAACACCAAAAACAATTTTCAAGTCGGAATACAGCAAGGAAATTATATCTGTGAGAAAATGATCCTAGAACTATTATAAAACTTCTGAGACTCATGTTGCTTACTAAACAATTTTGTTTAGATGTTGTTCTCTCGCAACGGTGTTTTTCCTACCTCTTTGGACAGGATACAGACAACATAAAGGCAAGGGAGGTTTTGTTGACTTTTTCTCTTATTGTCCCCGAGTCGATCTTACACCGAGAAAACACCAATAAAGGAGAAGGTCGTGGAAGTACGGTATGTTAATGGGTAACACTTTGCCTCCTCACTTACACAAAGGGAGTCGCCTTGTCCCACCAACATTGCTCTACCCAACGACAGTTATCGGCCTCGGGGGAAAAACAAATACCATCCAAGGAGAGGCCAAGATCAGTCAGCAGGATTCTTACATCAACTCATACATCAGTTACTGACATCAATTACAGGCTTCAGGTAAGTGGCAGAATGTTGAATGACACCACCACAATCAAAAGTCCTCCTTCCAAGGCCAGCTGCTTGTCTGGACTCCAGTAAAAGACTTTCAAGACAAAAATCATAAAAAATTTCAATGTAAGGAATTGTCACCATCTACCCGCCCCCTCTTTTTTTGGAGCCATCCATTGGTTTTCCATCACATTAGTCGGTACATGTTCTTATTTGGGAAGAAAGAAATTAAACTAAATGAAAACCAAGGGCAGGCAGGGACGAAGCAATGCGTCCTCAGAAGTTCACTTTAGAAACTGAGGTAAAGGTCGACGCTTCGCGGAGTCTCCTACACAACTAAGACCAGCATGCAGGGATTGGTCGATGTATATCCCTTCTTCAAATCCCCGTCTGCAAGGGTAAACCCGGTTATACTCGGAAAGAGCTTTACAAACGGAAACAAAGGATAAAGTCGGTATCAAGTCCAAAAACAGACTGCCGGGAAACCAGTCTGGATAAGTCATCAGGATTTGCCTGTTGGACTGAAAGCCCAGGATAAGGTTGCCAAGTGTCTGGCAGGTATCATCGGTGAGGCGGACAGTGCAGCCACGTCTGCACACTGCAGGACAAAATAAAAGGGTTTACTAAAATACAGTGCCCATGCAATAAAACCTGCGCTGAGTTAATGCCAAGAGATTAGTTGCCATTACAGAATATAATGTGTAATGCAATCGGAGCTCATGAACTCTGCGCAGATTTAGATGACACTGCTACTACTGTGAGCTTAATGATGAGGCCATTGCGACCTTTTCTTGAAATGTGTGACCATTATAGTGGGATTTACCTTCACATAAATCTCTTAAGCCCTTTATATGTAAGATATACCTATTTTATATATATATAAGCTTTCTGTGTAACGATGTATTTACTCCAGGCTCAGTTTGCAACGCTAATGCAGTTATGACAAACGTAGTTCATAGGTCGATTCATTTATTCTTGCTCTTTAGAATTTAACCGAAGACAGGAGAAATCAATCTTGTTAATTATTGCTTGTTCGAGTTTTAATACCGAGTCAGCAGTTGAGGCTATATCACAGGGAGCTAGCGAAAACAAACATGCTTGTCAAAGGCGAGAAGTGAACCAACTGTCTTCAGACATCGGTTTGGCCATGAACGATTTCCCAGTTGCGCCACCGGACCGAGGAGATGGTCTGATGGTCTATGATGAGAATGGCGAACATGACGATAAATGATGCACAATGATGATACGAAGTAGAACATTTCAAAATTTGCGTTGTAAGAAATAATTGTCCTGTGTCTCCAATAAAACTGGAAATCGTGACTAACACGAACAACTCTTAACACCGATGGTAAGGTCCACAAATGTATCCAGTGGTGTAACAAATGATGAAAGTCAAGATAATGGTGCAGTCTAAAGATTGACCTAATATCAATGATTGGCATTCTCTGTGAAATCATCCAATAAATACTATTTCGGTACTATTTCTTAAAAGTACAGCACCATGAAAAGTTTGGACCATTCTTTGTCTTTTTTTTTTTGCGAGCATTGGGAGGAGGGGGAAGGAGAGGACCAGCGCAATCCGCCGTTCGCGGATGTTGCACGACACTTGCATGTATTTGCACACATTAACACATTGCTGAGGTAATACTTAGTTTAACAATCTCTGTCAATGTCGAGACGAAGAATTTAAATTTGTCCAGCTAACAAGCGAACAATGTGGAGTTGTAACGTACTCAAACTTCCAAGCATGACTAAACGTCTCAGTTCAAACTTTCGATGGATTAGTAAACATTTTCTTGGGTTTATTTATCAAAACCAGCCCAAAGCATATTGTGAGTTGCATAATTTTGCTTTTGCCATGTTATAATGTCTCATCCTTTACTTTTATTTCAAGCAAAATGCCAATCGAAGATTCACATGACCGATAAGCTTTATTTTTCTTCGCTTCATGACGAGACGTTTGGTTTCGCTGCTGTGCCTTCGAATAGTTTGCTGATATTTTCAAAATATCATCGGTCGTGGTATAGAATAGCGTACTATTCGAAGGCACAGCAGCGAAACCAAACGACTCTTCATGAAGCGAAGAAAAATAAAGCTTATCGGTCATGTGAATCTTCGATTGGCATTTTGCTTGAAATAAAAGTAAAGGATGAGACATTATAGCATGGCAAAAGCAAAATTATGCAACTCACAATATGCTTTGAGCTTGTTTTGATAAATAAACCCAAGAAAATGTTTATTAATCCATCGGAAGTTTGAACTAAGACGTTTAGTCATGCTGGGAAGTTTGAGTACGTTACACACATTAAGGTGACATAAAAAGTTGACATGACCCAGCAAGCATTTTCCTGTGTCAAGCGACTAAAGACATCGGATACAGGCCTGACCTGGGGCGGCGCCATTTCAGTGCACTCTTTTATGCACAAGAATGCGAGTCACACAAAAATATGCAGCGATTTTAATCCGAGCTGTTTAAGGAATCTGAAGACCCCCTACCCCGCACAGACACAAACACACCCCAATGAGTACCAAACACACAAAGAAAACTAAGAATACGCATGCAACAAGCAATGAAAATGGAAAGATAAGATATGACAAGATCGTCAGAGACCAATGGATGATGGATGAAGGCTTAACACCTGACTGCCATCAAGCTAATGCCATCGACAAGACTACTTTTGAAATAGTGAGCGGGATTCACCGAACCCCGATTACAGTCGCTGTCCTATCTTTTTCCTATTGTCTTTCAAGACAGTTCACTTGCTTGAAAGATTGGAACGGCTCAGTCATGCTCTTCTGACAGCTCTGACGTCATATGAACCGTTAAGACAACGTTGACAGGCCTTGATGATGGGCAAACTTCTGTGCTTTGTGTGGTGCGGCATGTGTGCGCGCGTGTGTGTGTGTGAGAGAGAGAGGGAGGGTTGCATGAGAGAGAGAAAGAGTGTGGATTTGTGTGTGAGAGAATGTTTTGTGAGCGATCGGGAAGAGAGAAACATAGATGGGGGTTGGGGGAGGCGTTTTTCTGTCTCGTCACCAGGCGCCACAGCTGTCACAACGAACGTTTGAAGTCGCAGTCACATCATCGTACATAGGCAGCAGTCTGGGCGGCTTCTTTAGATGTCTGTTGTACCCCCATGAACCGTGTGTCTACGACTGTATGTCTCTGTATGTCTCCATACCTGACCCTGACATTTTGGGAGGAGCAAGGGAGAGGTTTTCCCTCAAAGAAGTGACAGCGGTAGAGCACACACCAGATATTTTCCTTTGTCATTACATTATAATCCTGAGCACCTGCTCAATATGTAGAAAAATCGAGAGACATTTAAAAACAATTTTTTAATTAGTCATTTAGTTCATACATATACAAGAAAGAAATAAAAAATGTTGATGGATTAATCAGAAATATTTAAGTTTGATTAATAGTTGATATGCTGTGTGCCTCTAAAACTCTTGTTTGTATCCGCTCCTGGATTATGTCCTAGTGTGTGTACAGTTATATATATATGGCTGACGATGCCTCTTTTAACTAATCTGCACACACTGTTTCTGCAAAATGACTATGTAAATTTTCTAAAATCAACAAAACTATTCAGCCATAGTCAACTCAGCACAGTGCTAGAAATGAATCACTTTCATGCTGTTCAGACCTACTTGCTAAAGGTCAGGTCTAGATGCTTAGGTCACCCTAGGTTTTGGACAAGAACTTCAAGCAAACACTCGAATGTTGGCACGAACACCTGAGTTCACTCACCTGATTTGCCCACTTTCCCGTCCCCCAGGATCGCCAGCCGCAACGAACTCATCCTCATTACGCCACCTAGCGTCCCGCGCAGCTCAAGGGCCGTAATCACTTGCGGGTCAGTTATTTCTGAGTGTTCTTCCGCACTTTATGATGTTCGAGGACAGAATAAAACTTGGCAACAGATTTGTCAAATGTCTTGAAGATCTTTGAGTATAAACCACTGTAAGGATTCACAATTCACTTCTTTTGTTGAAACCGAGTTTTTCTATATCCGCCGCGTCTTCATATTCTGCACAAGTTTTTAAAATGTTACAAATCATACAAAGTATTGTATTCAAGAAATTTTATCCAAAAGAACTCCACCTTGATGCAAAAATTGCTTAACCAAATTAACAGTTTCTGGCAGTGGCATTACTGCTCCGCACCGCTTCAGAACTATACAGTCCGTGAACTCGGGTAGCACTACCTTGTCTTGCAGTAACTTCTGATTTCTGTGACAAGGTGTTGACAGTGGACAGAAGTCTGTTTTTCTGTGTTCTCACAATGCACCCGAGTGCTTAATGTGAATTCCTTCCCAGCTACAAATCACTTGAGATCGGGGTTTCCTAACGAGTCTGTAAAAGAAAAAAAAAAAGTCTGCGATGTCGGTGAGCATGAACACTTATCCGCTCACCTCACTTAGCAGCCGCTGATCCTCTCTTTTCTTATCTCCTCGGTCAGATAATGCCGATATTTATCGCACAGCAGTTATCGTGGGTGAGGACTAGTTGGCGCCCACCGGTTTCTCCTTCTCGGCAGCTGCCAAGAAATTCCTGTCGCCTGTCGCATGTCGAAGACAAAAGAAACTTCCACGACACTAACAATGACAACACATACTCGTACATCTGCCGAGGACCGCCCAGCTCCAACAATGGCACAAGGTCAGATGACACTTTGTGTGCAAATCTTTCACACCGACCCCGTCAGGACTGATTTCAAGCAGTGCGTAAAGCATTTGTTCCGCTTGCTGTCCTGTGAGGACATGACCGTTGATGGTTCGTGGGACATTAGCGAAACTTGCTTGTCACATACCTGTGTCATAATGCAGCACCGCTGGTTTCAGATGACTGAACTTAATCTCCTCCATGGTTGGTACAAAGTAGGTGGTTCTTTACCGCTAATATAAGTATTGGGAAAGATTCCAGCACAATGCATACCCTGCCTTTTCATAAGACTAGACTAAGATAAGGCTCACACTAAGACGCAAAGAACAAGAGAAGAAAGCTCTAGAAGGAGATCACATTTCAATGTTTTCAGTCACAAATACTTTGGGCAAAATCTCCTCAAACATCTCTTTTCACATTCATCGCATCACAGGGCGGAAGCAAGGACGTGGTCCATGTGTAGTTATCTAAAAAAAAATTAAAAAAATTCTAGAAGTATTTCCATGGAAATGTCTTTAGCTCTGACTCACGATAGAACGAGCAGGAGTAGGTGTGTGGGGATGCAAAACAGTTTGGCTGGAGAGAAAGAAAGAAAAAAGTGAGCAAGGACACGCGCGACTGCTAGTTCTGGCGGGTGGATCAGATGTACAACCGTCTGTCACTCCGTCCAGCTCCACAATCATGTTCACCTCCCATCTGCACGGCGAGGTTTCCCCCCATCATTGGTCCAGAGTGGAAAAAATGCTTAGCTATGCAGAAATGATAAACATCACACCAGACAACATAAACACGTTAAGTGCACCCTGACTGTCGATGTGGCTGTTGGTAAACAGAAAGTAACAGATACCACTCAATCACTTGTTTGCTGATGCACTCGACAAGTCGAAACTTTACGTAACCTCTCGTTAGCAAGGTAAACCACTCCACCCGACTGCATAGTATCTTCACAAGTCCTGGAGAAAGAAAACAAACCACCGGTGACTGAACAAGTTGTGTGAGATCACCGAGGCCCGTCACTCTGTCCGGACCGATGCACGTCCACGGAGAGGAGTGGTGCAGAGTTCCCACTGACGACGCAGGGTGACAGTTTGTCATCAGGACCTGCACACATCAGCGCACTGTGCAGCTCTCCACGTCAGCGCTAAAATAACAACAGACCCTCAAGGACTCGAGCCCCAGAAAGTCTCACAACTGTCCGCGTCCGTCCCGTGGAGATCAACAAAACCTGTTCACTTTACCTGGCGTGCCGTATGTGACAGGCAAATGCCCCGGCGACGCGCGAGAGAGTGAGAGACCGAGAAGGAATTACCTGTCGAGCGAGCCTGGCTTGAAAACAAGCGGCGTTAGAAGCTCGCGAGTGGTGGTTGGGGGGACTGGGGTGGAGGAGGGAGGAAAAGGTGACACACTAAAGGGACGCAATCAAGGTAAGCAGCAAGTGGGTGTACCTGTGTCCAGGTGAAGTAGACGACGGCTCGGGTAACAGCGACGCCGACTACATCAACCACGACGACATCACGCCTCAGTCTCATCGAGATGTGAACGGCGCACCACTCCCTCCACTTGTCGGTGGAGAGACGAGGGGAGGGTTTTTAATGAAGGGAGAGGAAGAAAGGAGCGAGGCAACCAGAGATGGTTACAAGAGTTGCTCCCGCTTAGGCTGGGAACCTTAATGACATCGCTAAGTGACAGCTCGCAAGAAAAGGAAAGACATACATTAGGAGGAGGACCAAAGACCTGGATAATGAGTGAAAGGGGAGGAAATAATGTGGCGCAAGATTTGGGAGAGGTAAAAAAAAAGTGGCAATGTGTTAAAATGTCAGAAAAAAAATCGGCGGTTGCAGATTGTTATCACGATTTTCTGCGAGATAAACATTTTTAACGAGTCGTCTGCTGCTGTTACAGCTCAGGCTCTTGGTTTTGCATTAAGTTTTAGGTCAAAACATTTCATCTATCTCAGTCCATCACAAAAAAATCACATCTGACTGGCCTTCTCTCAAATAGAACTGTAAAGATAAACTTTTCTTCTCCAAAATCTTAAAATTTGTAACAAAGCATGTTGCATTCATAGACTGAGGAAATTAAGTTATTTCTCAGTATTTACTGTTTCGTTTTGATTAACCCCATTTGGTAAACAACTCTGACCAGGAATGCTGCAAAAGCGGCAGATTGTGAAGGAAAGGGAAGGTGTAGCCGAGACAGGTGAAAGAGTGAACGACGAGGGAGGGGAGAAAAGGAAAGAAAGAGAACATGAGAGCTTTTATTCGCTCATCTGAGCTCACTTCAAACGAGCCCGGCGGACCCAGGGGTTGTCCCAGCTACGGGAGACCAGACGTGAGTTGTCTGCCAATCGTAGGTGCACATTAGAGAAACTTTACTGCACAAGTGCACTCCCCTTCCAATCAGAAGATGCGGGTAGGGGTGGGGTGGGGTGGGGGTGGTTGTGGGATTGTTACGTACATCGTTACCTGTGACCTGAGGAGGTCGGCCTCCGATGACCCGGTGTCAAGGTGCAGATTATGTGTTTCTCAGAAATAGCGACGTTTCAGTGGTAGTCTTCGTTTCCTTGGGGTTAGGACGATACCATGGACATGGAAGACAATCTTTCCGAAATAAAAATAAAGATCATTTGTTGGCAGCCATTTTGAAAACTCTTTACCATGTACATAGATTCTTTTTCCAGCCTCATTCCAAATCACTGACTATTCAGTGTAGATGTTCTCTTTCTTATCTGTGATGAATGGAATCGAGAATTCATTGTTATTGTAGAATAACGGTGGTGTTGCTAAATCATGCGGGTTTTTTTTTCTCTTTTCTTTATATCGCTCTTTTTTGTTTTCATAACCGTGTTAAAACCTCGTTATATTGTTATAGTATATTTTCCAGTTACAGACACCTAAATAAAACGCTCATGTAAGCTTTTTACTCATGTTTTTATCGTAACTTTCTTTTTATGTAAAATTCTTATGTATTATGCGATATTCCTTAATGTATGCAAAGTTGCTTACATAATACATTTTTATGAATAATGTTGTGCCCCAGCATGCTCTGTGTGCAGGTTTTTATGTCATGTGTTAGCGTGTCTGTCCTTTGGGTGTTGACAGTCTTTTAGTCTTTAGTGTTAATTTGTGACTTGTTTGTGTTTGTGTTTCTTTATAAAGCCTTCTGTTAAGTAGGAGATGTTGCTATTTACATTTTCTTTGATTATTATACCGTAGGAATATATTCTGTACACTGTAGCTTAGCCAAACACACACACAAAAAAAAAATTCCCAAACAAAACAAGAAAAGAAAATTAAGATAGAACGTTTCAAAGGGTATCATTTAACGAATAAAGAAAAACGAATCATACTAGAACAACTCTTTGTTCATATTTATCTGAGACCCTGTCTTCTTGGTTATAAACACATGTTTTAGTCGATGAATGCGTGGTCAAATGAAAAGGAAGCAAATGCTTATATGCTTACACTAAATATGCTAAATATTAGTATTTTAGTATTTTTGCTTACACTGAGACACCTAACACATATCACCTAAGTAGTAAGGAGCAGGTATAGAATTACCGTTGCTGGCAACAGTCAGTGATATTTTCTTCAATCCCTTTGCCACTTCCCACATTTCTGCATCGTATGTTGTCTTCTCGTTCCTCCCATATTTGAGTTTTGGTCAGTCAACATTTACAACAAATACTTCAACAAGGGGACGCTACCGTGTGAAGCTATCACCGCATGTAAGTGTGTATTCTCCCCTTTTAACTAGTCAAAAAAAAAATATAAATAAATAAAAAAATTAAAATAAAGTAAAAATCAAAATAAAAGTCCGCCTATAATTATTTTCTCTGTCGTTAGTCGAAAACCTACCTTTGCCTAAGCGAAATAGTTCGCAATGTGTTTTCTATAAATTACTACCTTAAATAATTATTATAAAATTGAGAGTCGCACATTTAAATTTTATTAACATACACTGCCTAATATATAAGCAAATATTTCTTAAACTTCTTATAACAGTTGTGATCAGAATGACAGTCTTTAACGGTTTGATCAAATTTTCCTGTGAACGTCTCCCACATCTTTTTCTCTCTACACCTGGAATACGATGAATAGAGAAAGTATTCGTATAAATATATTTTTAAAACAGAAGCCTGACTAAGAATAAACTAGTTTATGCTTCACACGATCACACCGGTTTTCGAACATTTGCTTCCGTCTGCTTACACAAGCAGAAAATCCCGCCAGTAAAGATGTCTGTAAACTTTGAAATATTTCAGTCGTGCTACGAGATTTAAAAGTCGGGATGAAGAGACATACTTTTACAGCAGTGACAATAATTTCATCTTGCTTACAAATGTTCTTTTCCGACATTTATTTAGTGGCCTAGAGTCAGGTGCACAGACGCGCTAAAATCCTTGTCAAATGTTTAAAGATAACTGTCTCCTGTGTGTTAACATGCAGCTAAAACCTTTTCATGTGCGGTCCCTGCTAGTGCAGTGGTTAAACACTCTATTGTCTTCATTATAATAGGAATCATAGAGTCCCAGGTTCACATCTGTCACTGTCACCTGTTGACGAAATCTGGTCATTTTCTCCCCATCACTAAGTGGATGCACTTTAGGGAAAATGGAAAAACTAAATTCCCTTTTATAGTATTTATAACGTTAAAAGGCCGGCAGATATGTTGGTCCCTCATCATGGTCCCTCATATTAGTCTTTACACAGTCTCCACGTCACAAGAAACATTCGTGTGTTGAGATAAGTGGCGAGTGTGTCAAACGAGTGTAGCGTGTTGTGTGTGGTAATTAAGGTAATTCTCATTATCCTTTTCTTCTCTCCGTCCTTGCCCTACATCTACCCTCTTATAGCTGATGTACACATCAGAGTGCTATAGAAATAGAATATATATAAGTGAGTGAAAAGTGCAAAGCCTGTAAAAATTAGTTTTAATTGTTGTAAATGGGTGGCTGAATATTGTTGAAAAGAGCTATGTCTACACATACATTTTTAGGAATAGAGAATTGCTATGCGCAAGGCGTACCCAAGGTATACAAATGAGTTAGGGCACAACTACTAATCGTACTTCCGAAGTTTTGCATCTTTTGCCGTGTCACACCACTGCACTGTTTGTAGGAATTATCATCCACAAGCAGTTTAAAGGTGTTAATATTTAGTCGTGATAACGATCGCTTGTACTAAAGTTTCTTGGGTTTGATAAACGATAAAACCTGCTTGGTCTTGAGTGTCTGGACTTAAAGTCTTAGTTTCTTATCTCTGTTGTCACTGGCAAACACAGTTGAGCAATGGCGACAACAGGCTGCAGATCACACCTGTCGTGGATTTTACTTTTACAGGTAGGTCACTTCAGCTACATCGATAATATCGTCCACCATCACCTTTCCCAGCGGCCCGGTGGCGCAACGGTTAGCGCTGTTAGCGCCTGTCACCAATACAGTGAAGGTTGGCTGCCCTGAGTTCATTTCTCGTCTCGGGCACGCTGTTCTTTCTCTGCACGTGGCACCTGTTTACAGGGCTGGCTGCTCTCCGCCAAGGACGGTCCCAAGCCCGGCTGAAAAAGGAGGAGGGTTGGGCGTGGGGCCAGCACCCCCACCTCGTAAAAACAAATCCTTGCTACTAAAACATCGACAACAGTAAACTGTCGTCGATGGCCTATGCACCTGGAGGTGCGAAGGGCAAAAAAAAAAAAAAAAAAAAAAAATCACCTTTCCCGCTGTTTTTGTTGATAATTTTCGTTTGAGCGATGCTCCAGCAGCATCATTATACATGTTCACACTCAGCAAAGACACATTAGCACACACATGTAGTGAATACACCACAGTGGCATGGCAGTATGCTGATTTTACATACATTTGTACTGTCTTACAATAGCCTTAGATGTAAATTAGAGTTGGTTATCAAGACACTGTTACAACCACTCGCAGAAGTTGCTGCTTATGAGAAATGCCACTAGTATCAGCTTGTTTAAAACTCATCTTCTCTCGCCGTGGAAGATCCAAACAAGAGCAGCAAAGTGTGTTATAAACATATGTACACCTAAATAAATAAACGAATATTTTCTGTCAGGAGACTCATCTTTCTCTAGCCTCAAAAGCATAATAAAGAAAGATACAGAATATTCTGCAATAAGAGTAATAAATTATCATCAATAAATACTGTATCCTAAAGATAGCTAGAAACGGGCAGACAAGCATTAAAAATAAAAATTAAAAATTTCTATTGAATAATTTCAGTATATGTAAACATATGTTGCTAGATCTGAGACGCAAAATTGAAATTTTGTCAAATTGTAGGTGCTTACCTGATTCTAATTAGGGATAGAAATACAATGATTAGTATTGCTAAACAGTCTAGTCATACGCTCTTTACTATTCATATTCTTTTTCCGAGTTTGCCACCTACAGTCCCATGTTTGTATAAACAGTCAGCTTTGCCCCCCACGTTGAGATTAGGAAAGTTTTTCTGGGGAAGTTTTATCTGTAACATCTCTTTTGCATATCTACCTTTACTTTTTTAAAAGTTATATTTATCACTATTTACCTATCAGTTTACCTGCCCTCTGTAAGTTAGTCAGCTGTGTCTGCAAACCTGAACGGTTTCTTAGACAGTTACCATGTCGTATTTTAATAATAAGATAAAAATATAAAATCTTGAGTGATTTCAGTGAGAGGGTGACATCGTTATTTATCACATCAGGTACAAGTTAATGATAACTAAAAAGAACGTCTAACAATGGATAAACAATTAATAGATTCCGCCAGATTAGCGCAACATCTAATGAATTAGTAAACACATTCTTCAGACAACGAAGTAGTTTTCCTTTGATGCCTTTCTTTAAGAAAATAAGACAAGATACATTTCTGTAGTTGAAACATTTGTTTAAGTTTATTAAAAAAAAATCTTTAATGTGTTTAATCGCTTAAAATTATTAATTAATCTTTTCCAGCTTATTCTGCAGATCTTGATCTCAACCTTGCATGTGACACTTGGTCAAGGTAAGAACTTTGAAAGAAACGATTTAAAGATTAAATTGAAATATTGAATTAAAAAATAAATTTCTCCGTTAAATATACATTTAAAACATATTGGCTAGAGACACACGCGAATAAATAGTGTCTGTACGCTTTTAGGTCCACCAACATTCAGTTTAATGTTCCATCACAATTTCATTCAAACATGTTCGCTATAATCGTAGCTGCATCTTTCTCATTCAACAGCGCCGTGAGTGAAGGTGTTATGATATTCCTGCTGCTGTTTGTTTAATGATGGATTCTTTCTCATGAGGCTCATACACTGATTTTAAGATCCACTCCAACAGTACATGCAATCACGACCGCAGTAAAAAAAAAAACAAAAAAACAATACAACAGAGATTTGCCTCCTTCAGCCAGTTATGCGAGGGGACACCATTCTACATAAATAATTCCATAATGTTTTTATTCTGTAACAGCGGTGGCAGCAGGCTCTTTCTGCATACCAGGACAGACACAGACCTGTGTGTACCACGCGTCTTGCATCTTCAACAGGTGTGAGTGCGACAACACTCACTATGAAAGCTTTGGCGTCTGCTTAAACAGTGAGTACACAGTGTATGGAAGGCATCATCGCCAATGAAAAGGACGCGTACCTTTAATTGCAGCTTGTTCTAAAGAATTCACGTTTTAATTGCGTAAGATATATACCAATATATACCTATTCCCCGAGGGACGCTACGCTGTGGGCTTCGCTATATTCTCTCCCAGGGGCAGGAACCAATGGCCAGCGCCCACAACACCCACGTGACGCTACAGCGCGTGAAGGCTTTTGGCGCCAAAACTGCCGACAGGGTTGGGAGGGGCAACGAACAGTGAACTCAGCATCAAGCAGATGAAGCGTGACGTAGCATAGGCATGACGTCAGGCGTTGCTACAATCAGCGAAAAAAAGGCCTCGACCTTCCCCTTCTAACCGGATAAAAATAGCCTGGAATATGACGTCAAACGTCGTCTGGTGTAAGCCTATTTCCGGTGATTCCCCAGCGCTGAGAGAAACACAGGCACAGAAACATGGCTGACACGTGACACCTGTCACTGATTAACTTAATTCGCAGCCCCGAGTGGAAGCAGTTACTACAGTACTAGAGACAAGACAAAGTATAGTGTAGGTCCCAATTTGAGGGCATTTCAAGTTAGAATTTTTGTTATTAAAAGAATCATCAAATACAACTTTTCACTTAGGTTAGACTTAAATTGGAATAGTAATTCCGCTTGATATAATTCATTTCCGGAGATAATCTATTTGATAGTATGTTTGGTCGGTAACAGAGGTGGCAGCGGGTAGTGGCTGTTCTACAGGACAGACCTGTGTGGACAACGCGACTTGTACCTGGAACACCTGTGAGTGTGCGAGTACTCACTACCTGAGTGACGGCGACTGCTTGCAGAGTGAGTATGAAGACCTGCTACAGTGTTGATACCTTTGGTTATTATAGTAAACAATCACAGTAGAAAGTATATACAGATGTAAAGTAAACGTACATGCGACCAATTGAGCTTACACATCTAGTCTCACAGACCTGTGACATTTGTGATTTGAACCCTAATCTTTAATTTTATTCTCCATGCTTACGGTTTGCTGTATGTGTTTACTATAAGATTAAAGTCATCTTCAAAGCGTAGCGGTCACATCAGCCTTCATTGAAAGAATGAATACATTGCTCTATTTTAAGCAACTTGTTTTGGTGAGATAAATAATTTGATAATGTTTTTGTGTGTAACAGAGGTGCCGGCGGGATATTATTGCACATCAGGACAGACCTGTGTGGACTACGCCTCTTGCAATTCATACACGTGTGAGTGCGACAACACTCACTATGAAAGGTTTGGTCTCTGCTTAACCAGTGAGTACACAGTCTGTGGAATGCATCATCGATAATGAAAGGGATTTGCTGGCCCGTTACTGGCCTTAGACGGTCTGTTATCATTATTACACATTTTTATAATTAAATACCTGACTTAGGTTGTGGCCAGAAATCCAGTGGTCACTGCTCCGTTAATAGGGTTATTAATCTTGACCAGTGACATGAAACACTGGCTTGAACACGGTAAGTGTGTTTAAGGTTTCAATAAGTACTAGCTTACCTTAATCTGTTCAACATCAAAGGGTGACCAGGGACACTCAACAAGGTTAAAGAGTACCAAAAACTTAGCACGTTTCCAGTTTGTAAGCTAGCGATTGGAAGTCCGTCTCGAGGAGACTTAAAAAGCTGTTGTGAGTTGGACTATGTGCCTGCACAATCACAATAAATTTTGGAGTGGCTTATCAGGGTTTGAAAAAAGCAACGCATAGTAGTGGTTTTACATGCTTTTACCGTTAATTACCACCGTCACAGTACAAACTACACAGAAAGTCCGGAAAGATATTGTATTCTCTTATTCAGATTACAATAAAAGTAAATATGAGCAATTAAGCTTTTACATCCTGTCTCATAGAACTGTGACATTTGTGATGTAGACCTATTGTCTATTTTATTCTCACTATTTGCTGTTGGTGCCTGTTATTTGATTAATGTCGTCTGTCAAGCGAAATCCAGATCGGCCTTTGACCTATACAAAAAAGTGCTTTATTTGAAGGCAGTTGTTTTGGTGAGATAAATAATTTGATAATGTTTTTGTGTGTAACAGAGGTGGCGGCGGGAGATTATTGCACATCAGGACAGACCTGTGTGGACCACGCATCTTGCAATTCATACAGGTGTGAGTGCGACAACACTCACTATCAAAGTCATGGCGCCTGCTTAAACAGTGAGTACACAGTCTGTGGAATGCATCATCGATAATGAAAGGGACTTTCTGGCCCGTTATTGGCCTTACAATGCATAAAATCAGAGATCCTTAATACAAAAAGGTTCTAGAAGTCAGATATCGGTCATGGCACTGGATTCACTTCTGTCGAGATATTGGTACAATGTCTCCTCATGTTGGCTCAATTTAGTGAGCAATTTAGCTTCTACATCCTGTCTCATATTCTCCATGCTTACAGTTTGCTGTTGGTGCTACTATTGGATTAATGTCGTCTGCAAAGCGTAGATGCAATATTGGCCTTTTACTGATGGAAATAGTGCTTTTTAAGCCAGTTGTTTTGGTGAGATAAATAATTTGATGCTATTTTTTGTCTGTAACAGAGGGGGTGGAATACACTTCTTGCGGACCAGGACAAACCTGCTCCAACAGTGAGTACAGTCTATGAAATGCATTATAGATAATGAAAGGGACTTGCTGGCCCAATATTTGCCTCAAATATCATGGCTCCCAAATAATAAGAAATTTCTAGAAGTCAAATACCCGGAGTACGTTGTGTCCAGCAGTCCACTCTGTTACGATTTAACTGTGGTAGCGGTCTGTGTAAGGTGTCGCCCGGCGTGTGTCAGCTTGGCCTCCGAGTACGAAAAACTTATTTCTTTTCAACTTAAGCTAGCATGTGGAAGTCCGTCTCGAAGAAATGCAAAAAAAGCTGTTGGCTGCACATTTACTGTGGAGTTTACGCCAAGACGAGACTAGGCAGGCGATATGGGAGCAGTAAGACAAGTTATGAAATTATAATCCCGACCTAGACGCAAACTATTGCTGTATATATGTTTTGTTCTATCTTTCCTTTAAACTACATTGTTTTGTTTTACACATATAATATATATTATTGATTGTGGGGATGCGCCTGCCTGCATGCCGTAATGAAGTGTTAAATGAATGCTGATGAGTGATTTTTATCCATTTGAGCGACAGCGGACCGTTACAAGCGCTACATCGCCGAGCATCCTTGTTGACGATGTCCATGTCCACCCCGCTCTGTCTATAGCGCCAAAACTTTAACAACAAACCCTGGACTACCGGCCGCCCCTCTACACTTCTATGAACCAAACCAAATAATAGAAAATTGCATTCGATGATATTAATTTGAAATACTAACACCCGGTTATAATACTAACAGTTAATTTTACAATACTTTGCAGCATACTGTCAATTTTTTTGTTTTTTGTTTTGTTTTTTGTTTTTTTGTTTTTGCATTGTCTTGTTTCTAGAACTTCTGTTTTTTTACGCTTTCAATTCTTTCTTTCGGTCCTTCTGAGCTTGTGAATTTACTTTGAAGATCCAACTTCTGCTACTATGAGTTATATTGCAAATACGTTTAAAATTGCTGGAGAAAATCCATAGATTTTACGGACACCCAAAGAAAAAAGTAAGCATTTTTGTAACCTGTCGTTTATTGGTTGTCTGAAAACTACTAATCACAGAACTAATCTAAACAATTTTCTTTTCCCCTCAGATGGCACGAATGACTACTCCATATTAGGAGGTGTCTTTGGTGGGTTAGCTGTTCTCCTCATTGTTGTTGTTATTATTATTATCATCGTCTTGCGACGACGCAAACGGTACGTACGAACAATACATAAAGTCAAGAGCACATGACACATAACCTCGAGAACATAGGATACATAGTGTCAAGGGAGGTTAAACATGAAGGACATGTAAAAAATATTGTCAACGTCTAGGACTTACAATAGATAACTTTACATATATTGGATACATTTTTGAAGAACATAGGATGAAGAACATTAAGGACACGGGATAGATATGTATGGATGGTGGGCAGATACTGCTAAATACATACATTAAGGAAATTGGATAGATAGCGCCAAGGACATGGGATGTATAACATGAGTGACATGCGATACACATCATAAAAGGAGACATGAAGAGTACTGGGGAAGACAGGGTCAGGCGAACAGGGAAAAGAAGGAGTTATCTCTAATTTCTCACAAAATGTTTTAATTTTTGAGGGAAAAAAATAGGAGAAAACAAATAGTAAACCTTGCTGATTGTATCTGGCTGAAAGTGGAGAATATATAATAGTCAAGAAGTTGCAAGACGTCAGAGAAAAATATTTAGGTGTAAGATTCTCTATTCTTTCACCATCTCAGGGGTATTGAAACATTCAACATTTAGTCTTCCACATTGCATACTATGTAAAGACTACACTGCAGAATTCTTATATATATATATTCCTATCTTTATGTGCAATCTCTCTCACACACACACACACACATATTCACTGATCAGTTTGTAGCTACTAATAAAATTAAAGCTAATTTCTGCATCACTTTCTCTTTCCATCTTCTAGAATCTAGACCTTCAAATCATGTAACATGTCGCTATATATGTAATTAAGGACAGGATACAATTTTCACGGAAAATTTCTGCCTCTCTTTCTCATTCTTATTTAAGTTACCGGTGCATACAAATATGTTCACAATATCTGCTTGTACACACACACATTCTCCACAGCACACATATACATTCCGTTAAGTCTTGTAGTTCACACTTCTAAACACTAATTTAACCGAGCTAATCTAGTGAGGGTCTGTTTATTTCTTGATGTTCATAAAGAATAAAACCTATAGGGGTATTTGGCTTCTCGTTCACTCGTCTGCCTCTGATGCAGTCTGTGTATCGCTTTCTAAACAAATGCATTTCCTTATTTATTAGACCTACAGAGAGGGCCCAGCGGGGTATGCCAAGTGCAAAAAGACTAAGGTAAGAACTTGTTTTTCTCGGCTCTAATTTGAATATTTCCTGTCGCACTAAACAAAATATAGTGATTTTGCTATTATTAACATTCCTACTGAAAAAAATTCATTGACAGGAAATTCACACGAATTTTCATATTATCCTCCTTGATGGAAATTTTTTTTCTTTGTCGAACTAAATATTAACGATGGAGTATTAAGTGAAGAGTACTTCGCAATCGAAGTAGTAACCGTAACATTGTCAAAAATGAAATGCATTCGTCTTGAGTCTGAATGATGCTTGAAAAAGTTGCTATAAAAATGAACGTGCTATTTATTTATTTATAAATGTCTTGGGTGTCAGTAAAAGGCACTCCACTAAGCTGAGGAACTTCATAACGCGATTGGCTCTACTACACCGTGATTCCAACCATCTCTTCCAGGAGGAATTTGATGTAAGTCTTTTAATTAAAAAAAATATATTTTTGCATTAACTTATAAAATCCTTAAATGGCTTAGCACAGGGGTTGGGAATGTCCGGCACGCCAAGGTATCCGCAGGAGGTACTCAAACTTGTCTGCATTGCATGAAAAGCTTGGTGTTACAGCTCGACATCAAATCTTTCTGAAGCAGCTGCAGGAAGGTAATCAGAGTTTGATGTCGACACTACCGATGTAAAATAAAATGGCCAAGGAAAAGATGAAAAGAGGCTCAGACACAGAAATCCATCCAGGAACGTAGAAAATATAGTAATAGATGTGCTGATGAACAGTAGACACAAAACTTCATGAAAATCAACGGGCTAATACAAAGACTGATAGAGAGCAGTCATCCTCAAGCCAGCCAGCCAAAGGGACATATCACTCTCCATTTCACACAGACAAGAACGAGACAGACACGTGTGCTTGTCTTGTGGTGACTTAGAGAATGCTCAGCATCACACAGGCTTAAGACTACTAATATACCGCTCAAAACAATAAAAAGGCGAGTTGTTTAGTCAATCACTGTTTCATGCCAATAAACACAGACAATAAACACACATTGAATCAAAGCATTTCTTTATTCATTCAAAGAAACATTATCAGCCAATTTCATTGAAAGAAATCATTTTAACGACAATAATTTGAGCTTGAACTGACATGTTTTCAAAATTCAGGAAAGTGGTATCAAAGAAAAAGCAAGTGCGTGGCCTTTGCCAACTTTCAAACATAGCGAAATACCGCATTGGTTGACATTTTCACCAGTTGAAGAGAAGTAATTCATGGTGGAACAATTCCTAAAGGTTACAGTAGTTGCCTCCCTTATGTAGACATTCATTGACACAGAGCAATGTGTTTTATGATGCTACCCTACTGAGTGCTATTAACCAGCGTTACTACTTGTCGAGTAAAGTTTATTTAGTTTATTATTATTAATATTATGTAATGGTCATAATGGATAAATGCTTAGTCTTGGAAATATTTTTGGTGTAGTGAATGTCAGCTGCAAGGAAAGAAGGGGACTGAGTTCTCATTCTTAAATAACCTACTATATGAATGGAAATTTTTTTTTTCGCTCTGTTAGTCCAAACCTATGTTAAATGCGTGTGTTTGTTGATAACAGGAACTGCGTAGCAGCCATGGGAAACAAGCCTTACAATTCAAGATGCTTGTGGGAAATAAGCCAGTCAACCGTGTAAAGAATAGGAGTCAGCATGCTATTCCATGTAAGTAAGGCTGAAAAAAATTTCCCCAAAAAGTAAGCATCTTATATGTCATAAAACTAGTGTTTCGAGTGTACATTTATCTGCGCATAGGAATACGCAAACAACATCATGATTTGCATGTGAACTTTAAACTGTGAGGAGTTTGTAATCTCTTTCTAGTTGACCATGCACGAGTAGCATTAATCAACAGCGCACAGGACTACATCAACGCCAGCTACATCGCAGTGCGTGTTAAGTTTTTTTTCACTACCAGGTATCAAAGTTTAATGCTACTTTCGCAGAATCAAGCAGAATAATAGCGACGTTAATTTAAACTAATGAGATTCATTTAGCATTTACACAAGTTTGCGATATTTTCGATCATTTAGTAAGAAGACTTCAGATTTAAGAAATTTTGGTTTTCTTCTTAAGGGAATTCATTTATAACTATCTTTTTTTTTTCAGCTGCGCATCACCAGCAC
This sequence comes from Pomacea canaliculata, assembly GCF_003073045.1. NCBI lineage: Eukaryota > Metazoa > Mollusca > Gastropoda > Architaenioglossa > Ampullariidae > Pomacea > Pomacea canaliculata. The sequence goes on from NC_037595.1 coordinate 13,298,614, forward strand.
CACGAATTATTTACTTTTTGTGTCCACTATTGACAGGGAGCTGATTCTCCTTGTGAATACATAGCTACACAGGCACCACTGTACTCTACTCTCTCTGACTTCTGGCGAATGGTCTACGAGCACAGGACAAGGGTCATCGTCATGCTATGTGACAGTGTAGAAAATGGAAAGGTCAGCGGAGTCTACAAGGATATTTCATATATATATATATCATTTGTGCACTTCTCTTCAGCCAGAAGAATCTTTATGTTTATTGGAAACAACACACATTTTTCTACTTTTATTGCCAGATTGGAGAAACATCCAATCCTTTGTTTACAAAAATAAAAAAAGGATACGACTAAGAAATTATAAATTAAGAAACTCCTAATGCATAAAAACAAGAGAGAAGAATGATTTCGTGTCTAGTGACTACGTTTCCTTCATATGTATTCTTTCAATGGCAGAAAATGGTTGACCCGTACTGGCCTGACGAAATCAACGTACCAGTGCGACATGGGGAGCTGACTGTCACAATGACCGGTGTCTCTGTCCTTGAAACATATGCAGTGCGCAAGATAATCGTGACAATGGTAAACTTTATGACATATTTTTATAATAGGTCTAAGCAACATATAAATATTGCCAGGGGTCTTCAAAGTAATTTATCGTATTAAACTTATATATATATATCGCGGTATGTAATTTCTGGCTACGTAGGTCCTGACTGTCGGAATGGATGAAACACAAACAGCACACGCCTACTTTGCTTATGTTGCGATTTTTCTTGCTCGGAGAGGAGAAGTCTAATTCTAAACTGTGACCAAAGTGGCCTAACCGCAAGTAAAAGCATAACAAGCCCTGCCTTGTAACTAGCATGTGTTCTATTTGTTATTGTCAGTAACTGAGAACACGTACCCAGTTATAATTACCCATGCGATTTAAAAAACTTGCTATTTGTAATTTGCCATGTGTATTTAACAATCAAATTTGTGATCTTGCGGACGGCTGATGGTACAGCGAGAATCTGGAGTGTAGAGCGGATAAGCCAAAGTCAAAACCGGAAGAAGTTATTTTGCATCACCTTTATTTTTCGTGTTTTCTATCTTCATTTGACGGTTATTCGAACTTTTGGACTGTGAACCACGCGATACAAGGAGACTTTTTTTCTGTAAAGTTCTTTCAGTCCTGCTGTTGCTGGAGAAAGACATTAATAAATGTGATTCTCCTTCATTTCTTCTTCGTAAAAGTAGTAGTAGTATTGTGAGTATTATTATTATAAATACTACGGTCACATGCATTCATAATTCTTTGAAAAGGTGGGTTTCGTCAGAAATGTAGGTAATTTGAAGTCTGTCATCCACATTTGAACTATAAAAAGGAAAAACAAAATTCTATGTATTGACGTGAACTTAGAAGTTGCGTGAAATCAAGCCATTTACTACTAAATAAATAAAATCAATCAACCAGTGTCTCGCGTCCCTCAATATTAGATACTTCTTAAGCCAAACATATTTGATTTGCTTTCTGGAATAATTTTTGGTTCTTGTACAACTGTTGTTGACTGTTTGACTCGATGCAGAGAGGACGACAAGACCTCAGAGTTACTCAGTTGTGCATCCGTGGGTCGAGCGAGTATTGGAGCCTTCGTGTTGAGCAGCTCATTGACTTCATTCGTGTTGCTGGTCGGCAGGCAAAACATTCCAGAGGACCGGTCACAGTCCACTGCAAGTAATACGGAATTCCATCATATCGCAACACTCGTACTATCCAAGTTATTTTTTTGGTAAAAATTGAAGGTCTTTCAATTGTGAACTGTGAACAGCTAGTTGGTGAAAAGGCTGTGTTTTCAATTCTCTTGTGAAATAAAAACGTTTTCATCCAACACAATGAATAAAAATAATCACAAACAGAAATTACCGAAAAAAAACTTTCAAAAGATCAGAAAGATTCAAATGAATTCCTCCTTACATTGCTGTCAACATGTGACTAATCATCACTTCTATTTCCTCTGTACAATAATACATTTTGCATCCACATGGCAAAAAAACAACAAAAAACAAACAAACAAACAAACAAAAAAAAAAAAAAACTTCTAGTTTTTTACAACAAAAGAAACATTTTCTTTGCGAACTGCATTACTTCTTGAAAAATGTCTTGTTTGTTTGTTTATTATTCTGTCTTTTGTTTTGCAGTCTCGGCGTTGGCAGGACTGGCATGTTCATTGCCCTCGATCTTTTGACTCGTTTTGTGGAGAAACACAACCTGAACAGTGAGGTGAACGTGTATGATGTTGTCAAGAGAATGATGGGATGTCGTCCGAACATAATTCAGTCTCTGGTACTAAATAGGTTTTTTTTTTATATTTCATAATAGTTAAAAAAGACGTAGGTAAATACTTTTCTTTGTGAGAATCATTAATCATTTTGTCTCAAATATTTATCTAAACAAGCTGCTATTATGGATGTGCAATACTGTTGCGGCTAAAACACAACCCCTAATGTTGATCTCACAAATATCATTCTCCTCAAGCGATAATCAAAGTCAAAAGCAGTAACCTGATGATTTTTTGTGTGAAGGACCAGTATATGTTCATACATTATGTACTCGGGTTGATCATCGAGGAGAAGATGCAGAACTGTTCTAGAAGAATCCCATCGGGTGTTTTCTATCAGAACGAAGGGCACACAGTCAATGTGTATAATGAACTCTACGAATCCAGTGAGTCGATCACTGTTATGTTTACACGCTGAGACGCTTTTGTTTGTACGTGTTTGTACAGGGGTGGGCAATTAATTTTCCCAAGGGGCCGCATGAGAAATTGGGATGGTCTTAGAGGGCCGGACTAACATAGTAAACTCAGTTTTACCCAATACTGTATATATAGTATATATACTGGCGGGCGGGCCAGAGGGCGGGCCGGTCAGAGACAGGAGGCGGGCCGGATGCGGCCCGCGGGCCGGCCTTTGCCCAGGTCTGTGTTTGTATGTAAGGTCAGATGATTCAAAGATGCAGCATTATGTTCATTTGTTTTCTTAGAATGCTTCAGATCTAGTAAAACGGTGTAACAACATATGTTGAAATGGGTATAGAGATATTGCTAGAGCAGACCTGGGCAAAGGGCGGCCCGCGGGCCGGATCCGGCCCGCCTCCTGTCTCTGACCGGCCCGCCCGCTGGCCCGCCAGCCAGTATATATTATATTCTATATATACAGTATTGGGTAAAACTGAGTTAACTATATTAGTCCGGCCCTCTAAAACCATCCCAATTTCTCATGCGGCCCCTTGGGAAAATTAATTGCCCACCCCTGTGCTAGAGTAAAAAAGTTTGCACTAGAATTAATACTGTTTAGACCGAATGTCCGATAGTATCATTCAAAAACAGCATGCTTATTAGATGCTATACAAAGCAAAGTTTCCAATATTTCACCATATCTTGTTATCCTTAAATTATTCATTAATCAATGAGGCTGCCAGATTACTGTACTTAGTTCCTCGTTAAAGCGCTTCACGTCTTTTATGTTTAATTATTTTTAAATTGCTTTCCCTTTCCTAGTTGGACACGAGAACATCGATCTACAGCGCTACTGACGAGAATCAGATGAATTGACATCATTGCTCAACTGACGCTATTCTCTAACGACGACTGCAAGATGAGAGTAGCTCTGAGGACAATCAAAATAAAATACACACTATAAATTGTTTTCCACATGTAGGCTGACCTTGACAGTTGTAAATCACGTTCTTGAACGTTTATTTATTTTGAATTTTTTCTGTCAGTCAACAGTCAATGCTATTCTTATTTTTCCTCCAAAATGAAATTCTTATATATGTGTGTGTGAAAGGATTCTTTGGACTAAAAGGCTTAAGCAAAGCTTATCCCTGCAAAAGCAGAGGCCGCATACTGCCATGCATAGTCCTGTATTAACTCCAGCGAAAACTTAGCTCCGTCGCTTGAAAAGCAGGTTTCATATGAAAAGTACTATGGTAACTCACAAAAACATTCTAGCAGCCCTCCTCCCTGAAACAGCTCATTTCTTCTTCGGCTGTTATCTAACAAAATGATCCGACAAGACACATCAGTGTCAATAAATGTCAAATCTCTATACACACTGTTTCTTTGTCTGAAGTGGCAACGAATGTTCAGGAAGTTTGTAAATAAATGATGCCACTTGGACCAGGGGGGGGGGTGGTATTATTTCGTGCTCCAGCAACATGTCTGTCCTAAGGCAACGGTCATCATTGGTACCTTAATTATGTCTACAGTTTCTACAGACAAATCCCCCCCAAAGAAACAGAAAAGGGCCACCTGTTTCTCCAAGAGTTAAATACCTGCTATTTATTCAAGGACGAATGAAAAATGTGTATTGAATAAGGAAATATAACGTTTTACAGTACTTTTAAAATGTAATAAGGATTAATACAGTGCTTTACAACTAAAATATTAATAAGTATGCATAAAATTTGAGCAGAGTATATACAGGTAGCAATTAATCAACCATGTTAACAGGGAAAACCCTATTTGATTGAAATCAATTAAATTCCATTGTCTTTGCTTTACATCATGAACGTTTTCCTAAAAAATCTAAATTTTATAATAAAAATTAGTGATAAATTTAATTAAATGATATCTACATATATCAGAATCTTCTGTTGTCTGGGTCAGAGTGATGACAGTCGCGTTCACAAGGAGGTTGCTGATTTCCATGTATCCGTTTTTATGTACAGATTGTTGTCTGCTCGATCATTATTTAGTACACACATCATTTCCCACATGCCTCTACACCCACATGGCATGTCTTCTCCCTTTATTTGTATGCTGCATTAAAATGAATGCCTTCCATAGGATAAAAAAACAAATTGTCGACCAACTTAAAGGTGGGGGAGGGGGAACAAAAGAAAACGAAGAATAAAGCAAATGTTTGCATGGTTTACTTAGATTATATATTTTTCACAAAAACTGAAATTTATCAGATATTGAATATATTTTCAAATATTATGCTCTTTGTTCACGCTTACTTCTACCCTACTCCCACTGACAGTGGCACTATTGTGTAATTGATACACTTCAGTCTAATGAAACAAAGTGCCTTTTTTTTCATAAGTGCTTGAAAAAGAAGCAAGAAAACTGATAACAGACACGAAAGCAATGTCTGGCTACATAACATTCATCTCATGCAGGCAGTCTATACACACCAATTCTGCATGTTATGTTGCGTGCGTCCATGTATTTCTCTTTGCGTTTGTTTTGTAAAGCGCTATGAGCTTGCCCACATGGCAAGATATAGCGCTGTATCAGTTCACTTTATTATTTATTAATACAATAAAAAATAATTCCTTGGTTTAATGGAACGTCATTCTGTTTTCCGATCTTATTGAAGCAGCTATAAAGGGTGATCTGGTGTTGTAGCCATAAGCGCCTGTCACAAATACAGTGAATGTTGGCTGTCCTGGGTTCAGCTCTTGTCTTGGGCACACTGTTCTTTCTCTGTATGTGACATCTGTTTACATGGCTGGCTGCCTTGCCGTAATATAGCCTTAGTTGGTGGCTCGGAGTAGAACACAAATCATTCCCCCCACCCACCCACACAAGCAGTTAAAAACAGCTTCTTCTTTTTTGTTCCTATTAACCCCCAGTGCCCATGCTATTCTTAGAATCTTTCGTTTGTTAGTATGTGCAACTAAGTCTATAGCACAAGCTCACCATTTCTACAAATGTTAAGAAATTTGTGGGAATTAGTTGTGTAAACACATATGCTCCATGCTCTTTCTTCCTGCAGTTGAAGCATGGGTGATCAAAGGTGTCTTTGGCATGACAAAAGGTTGTCATATATATAGAATTATGAAAATGCATGCTGTTTAAAGTTTTTTTTGTTTTTGTTTGCTTCAAGCTAGTAACATGACTTCTGGTCCCTTGTGCATGCTAGAACACCAATATATATATATATTAGTTTATGGAATTAGAATAAAGTCTTTTGCCTATCTTTCTCACTGAGAGGATAAATTATAGCTCAAATATTTAATTTGGGATTTGTAATGAGTTGTGAAGCTAACTGTTTATTCTAATTGATTGCAGTAAGTTTTCCAAGAAGTTTGCATAGGAACAGTTTTTTGGTGTGTGTGAAAGAGAGAGTTATACTGAAACAATAATTTTATGATTACAATATTTTTCATCTACCTTTTGAGATTAGCAGTAATAGAGTTTATACCATAGCATGATTACATTTAGATTAGATGGAAATTTTTAATGTCTTCTTTTCATTGAATTGAAATGAATAATACAAGTACGTACACACTTCTGAAAAAAGATGCACATTTATGTTTACCTAACTGTACAGCACGAGCTCACCATTTCTACAAATGCTAAGAATTTTTCGGTAATTGGTCGTGTACACACACATACGCTCCATGCTCTCTCTTTCTATAGTTGGGGTTAAGGGAATTGAAGGAAATCTTCTGTGTAGAGAGTACAGAAGTGTGGGACGGAAGTTCTCAAGGGGGATAACTATTAAGCTCGTTTCCACACACTGTGCTCGTTTCTAGAGATTTAAACTCTCGAAGCACGCAGAAACATGGCTGATGATGAAGACATGGGAGATGAGTAAGTATATCTTTTTCTACCGGTATGAACATGTTGCATCACGTAAAGGGAGAGAAGACGTTAACGTATTTATCAAAATAATGCAGCAGAACACAAGATAGAGGCTTTTCGATACAGCGTAAATATGATTTGAAATGTAGTAAAAAGTTTAGTTTGTAGAATGATACGATTTTACAAAAGCAATAGTATATTGTAGTCTACGGTTTTTATGGCCTTTTAAATGATCCCCTCATTTTATATTTTTATTGTAATGCGTATACCCACAAACTTTCATTCATTAATCAAATTCATAGAAATGTTTTCCAAATGTTAGAGACCCATCTAGGGCCGGCGCAAGATGTGCAGCACCCTGTGCGAAAGACAAATACTGAGCCCCCTTCTTCCCCGAAAAGTAAACCATTTATCAGCAAAAATATTGGAATGGTTATACGTTTAGGCTTAACTTTATTTTCCTCACTCAAAATTTAAACGGTAAACATATATATATATTACCTCTCATGATTGTCGTGGTCTTTCTCAGGACTTATCAGATTTGCATATATACAGTCAAAACATTTAGCAGTTATTCAACAAGTTAATAGCCATATCAATAAACCCGTAAAGAACAATTGTTTGTGACAAATGAACATGATAACCTAGCTGAATGTGCATCACATGTAACATTCCTTCATTCCACACAGTAGCAGTGGCAAGCTTTTCCACTCAGGTTTTTTCCATTCCCTTTGCGCCTTCAGACCATGCCAAGTGTGATTGTGGCATGACTGTAAAGAATCTGTTCACATAATGGAATGTTTTGTAGAACTTTATAACACCACTAACTAAACAACTTGCATCCATTCAAGCAAGAAAGGTAATATAAGAAATAAGGAAACATAATAAAGGTAATGAGACAAATCATGTCAATAAAATATTTACAGCTATATGACAATTTGTAAAAATCATAAAACTTATCTTTACAAACTCCCTGGTATTGTGGTTGTAGGACCAAAGACTGGTATCCACTGCTGAATCTTGAATTATTTTTTTTCGCACTTTCCTCCTTCAGACACAGTCTAATGGACAAATATATTTTTCCACAAGTCTAGTCCACAGATGTATTTATTTTTTAACAAAACAACTCGCTTCAGTTCATAGATATTTGTAATATCAAAGTCCAGTTCACAGCTATATTCTTATGATACATTTTAGTACCAAAATCTTCTGAAAGACTTGTAATAATACAACTTTGCAAGGATAATAGCTCAAAGCAGACAAAAAGTAAAATCAAACAGCAAGCTTTAACATTCCATTGAGATGTTGGCAGCCGCACAAAAAAGGGAGATTTTTACAATGTCCTAGGTTTTAAAACTACCTTTTTCTTGATCTTCCTTGTATAGACCTGCTCATCTGATCTGGTCAGGAGAAGGTCACAGTTAAGTCATCGTTCTGAAAAAATGTGTCTTAAGTTTAGATTTAATGGTGGTAAGAGAATCAGAGTGAGGAAGGCTGACACATAATCTGTTCCAAGTTGATGGGGCTTGGTAGGAGAAAGACTTCTGTCGATAAGCCTGGCCACAGCTGTTAGAAAGAAGAGATAAAGAATCCTCAGGATAAACTATTTTGCAGGTCAAACATTCATTTGTAGACAGTTTTTGTTGCTCTAGTCATCAAGCAGTTTTGCTGCATTGCACAAGGTTCATCCTTCTGTTGACCTGCAGAAACAAGAAACTGGACTGTGATGGAAATGGTGCCTTCGAAGAAGGACTATCAATGGGTTCGCTAAATTCATAATTGAAATAAAATGTCAGGATCACAAGACAGTCCAGCAGAATCACAAGGGTCCCGAAGAGTCTGATTAGTATTTTGTCACCATTCTTTTCACCCCAAGACCATGCTGGTCCACCGCCTTAGTCAAATGCACCATTATAATACTGTTGCAGCTATTTCGTCAAATGTTACTATTTATTCCCTTTTTTGTGGTTGCTACAGTTTTGATGAGGGACCCGATGATCTGGAGGAGGATGTGCTTGACGAGCCTCTTGAAAATGAGGTTTGATATTGTGTTTCATATTTCATATTTTTAATACAGTTTTAATGTAATACTCTGTGATGTTAAATATTTAACACATTCTTAATTGTTGAGCTGGTGACTAGTAGTGAACTGGTTTACCATTTGGGAAAGTACAGACATTTACACTGGAATGGCAGTATGATAAGTGGTTTAAATAGTAAAAGTATCCCTGAACAGACTAATTTTCTTGTATAGATCTCCTTTTGATCAGTGCATTAAAGAAGCAAGACTATAGTACCATGCTGTTTTCAGAAAAATCTAAAGCATTACAAATATTTGTGTATTTTTGTGTAAAGTAATTATGCATTATTTAAAATCTTTACACTAAAATTAATAAACCGCATGGAGCAAAATTGAAGTCTTCTATAAACACCCTGACACCAGAATAGTTCTCATTCATACTACTCTCGTAAACACATTTGACAATGATGGTTGTCAATAATACAGAATTCTGAGAATGCATGCTGTTAAAGTTTTTTTTTTTTTTTTTTTTCGCTTTAACTGATCCCTTGTGCATGCTATTAGATCACTATGCTTTACTCCAAGATAAAAAAGAAATATGAGGAATAAAAGAAATTAGAAGACTTAAAAAAAAAATCTACTAATAAATGGTTTAATGCATGTTGTTCATTTTATAATGATACTTCTGAGTAGCTAATTCCTGTACAGCGACTTATCGTGAAAGATGTTGTATCATGTCTTTTTTTCAGGGAGAAGAAAAGATTGACTTGTTATCAGAGGGGACACCAGGCTTGGTTGATCCATCAAAACGGATAACAACCAAATTTATGACCAAATATGAAAGAGCAAGAGTACTTGGGACGCGAGCACTGCAAATAGCGTAAGCTTTTGAAGACCCAGTGCAAATGCTTAATACACTCAAAAGACTCCTTCTGTAGCACTAACACCTCAAGCTAAAAAGTAGCCGCAGAAAAATAGTTTTTGAGAAATTTGATCAAAATGTCATGGATTACCTGGAAATGTGGGGCAAAGGCCAAGGAATTCAATGCTTTCTTATAACTTTTCGTGAAAAATCTTATGACTCCAGCTCCAAAAATATTTGACATGTATGTTGTTATGTGACCCTGCATGCAGAATCTTTTATTCTAGGTATTGAAAAAAATTTTTCTTTTACTAATGAACAACAGTTCTTTCATTATAGTTATTCTTGGTTTTGTTGACTACCTACTTGATAGAGTAATATAAGCATCACATTTTTAAATTAAATTGCTCTGATTGTTTGATTTACTTTTATTAAAGCTTTACTGTATACATCTTTTGAGATTAGCAGTAATAGAGTTTATACCCTAGCATGATTACATTTAGACTAGATGGAAAATTTTTAATGTTATTTTATTCTTTTCATTGAATTTAACTGAATAATACAAGGACACACTTCTGGAAGAAGGTGCACATTCATGTTTACCTAATGCACACATCTACCAAAAATCAAAAGTAAGAGGTACAGGAGAGCAAAACCAGGGAAAGTGATGTGACTGCATAACATTTAAAAGTACAGTCGGACCTCGATAAGTCAACCTTCCCTAAGTCCAAAACCTCCCTATATCGAATTAGTTGTTAGTTCCCGGCCAAATACCTGCGCCTATTACGCCATTTTCCCTAACTCGATAACTCAAATTTTTTTTCGGGTCCCTTTGAGTTCGACTTATCAAGGTCCGACTGTAAACATAAACCAAGAAGGGTGTATGCTGAACAGTAGAGTGGGAAGTTTGATAGTGTAGTAACTGCAATTCACACTCAAAATGGTAAAGCAAAAAGTTTCATTCATTTGAAAATTTGTTCTATCTGAAGATATTTCAGATAAATGGTTCATTTGTGCATTTGCATACACGCACTTGAATTATAAAATGTTTATAAATGACATTCTTTGTAAATAAATATGCAGGGCTATCTGAAAATGTAGACTGAGACACTGCCACCTAAGTTGATCATTGTTTTCCACAAGCTATAGTTCTTCCTATATTTATGTTCTGCTAAGATCATCTGCAAAGTATGATTATCTACACATAGACGTACAGCACAAAACCATTTTTGTCATGAAACATTTTTTGTGGCATCTTGTTAATGCACTACTCTCTGCTTATGACATCATTTCCAAGAAAACCAGGTGTAGTTTTGAGGAAAAAATGTAAAATTTTGAAGGCATTTTAGTAAGAAATCGTAAAAATTGTTTCATGATAGTTGACAAAGTATTTATCGAGTTTAGAATTTCCTATTGACATTTCTACTACTTAAAAGAAACTCCTTTAGCTTTAGAAACTTCCTTAGCCAACCGATAAGTTGTGTCCATTCCCTGTTGTGAATACTGTGCTTTGTTGAGCTTGTTGTAGGACATATCATCCTGTTCTTTGAGAAGTTGCATTTTTAAAAGATTTTTTTCATCATTCACTTCTATTACCTTCTCATACCAGGGCTTATATTTAGCAGCATTATGAGCAGTGGAGAAACAGAACAGTTGTCTCTATGAAATTTTGTTCTTACATTTTCCAGCTTTAAAGTGTACATATGACTATTATTATTGTGCAGCATGTGTGCACCAGTGATGGTAGAACTGGAAGGAGAGACAGACCCTCTACAAATAGCTATGAAGGAACTTAAGTAAGTTATATTCTTGTTCTGACTAGTATGCCTAGATAAGGTTGTTCTACACCACTAATAACAAACATTTTGACATATTGGTAATAAGAAAAATATCAAACTTAAGAGGAGGAGCTAAAGCTAATATTTACAAAGCACACATCCATGTAGGGTAAATCTGCTAAAATAAGCTGAAATTTCTTATTATTCATGTTTGCGGCCTTTCAGCTGTTATCTGGCAATAGTCATATGTAGGTTAATTTCCTGCAAATTACCATGTGCTGTTGGATAACATAAAGCTGTCTTGTTGAATTTATAAAGCAAATACGAAGAGTTCCAAACCCATCTATTTCTGTGAATGGCACAGTACTCCAAGAAGTAAAATTCCTTGGGGTCATCTTTGACATTAAACTGTCTTTTCTCTCTCATATCAAATCTCTACGCCTTTCTTGTCAGAAAGCCTTGGACATCCTCTGAATAGTTGGCCATGTCAGCTAGGGGGCAGACCGCACGGTCTTGCTTTGTCTGTATCATGCCCTTGTCCGCTCCAAGCTGGACTATGGATCCATCATCTATGGCTCTGCTCGAGAGTTCTACCTCAAAATTCTCAATCCTGTTCACCATCAAGGGCTCTGCATCTGTTTGGGTGCCTTCTGCACCACTCCTGTACAAAGTTTGTAGGCAGAAGCTGGTGAGCCTCCACTTTCTCTCCGTCATCTGAAGCTCGTGCTATCTTATGTCTGTTGTTTGATTTGTTGGTGGTCTTTTGGGCCCCCTTTTTTACACTTTACTCACTTTTTCTTACATTATTTTTGTTTCTTGTGCTGGCTTGTATTCATAAAGATTGTGTGGTTATATCACATGGGAAACTTGCTCCTAAACTCTTAAACAAATAAGTTTACTTTATGTTGCTGTGATATAGCCTTAGTTGCAGGCAAGGTGCAAAACCAACCAACCATTGTTCTTGTTCTTAAGCACTACAAGCATTCTTTGCGTCCCACAAAGACCTGAGATTCTTTATCTGTCAAACCCGACTTGGAACAAACTACCTGTCAGCCTTGGTCATGCTGATTCTTTTACCACCTAAGCTCAAAACTTTGTTCCAAAATCGGTGACTTTACCATACCATCTGCAGACCGTTTGTGCTTGTGTCTGTATTTTGCTCTGTGGATATGTCTGTAGTATGAGTAGATGTGAATGAGGATGTTTGCATGAAAGTTTATTTAGAATTGATCTGTAGTTTTTCTTATTTGTGAAGTGCTTTGAGCAAATTATTTTGGAAAAGTGCGATATAAATGTTCGTAATTATTATTATTTTTTTTTTTAGAGCAAGAAAGATTCCCTTCATAATACGCAGATACCTACCAGATGGCAGCTATGAAGATTGGGCTCTTGATGAACTGGTCATCACTGACTAAGACTATTTTTAAAATAAAGTTGTATTTTATTATTGTATTGTTTATGTTTTGTTTAAATGCTTTGCTATTATTGGACTAGATAGAAAATCCTCCAATAAAGAACTTCTTAGATGGGTATGTGTGTGTTAGAGAGAATGAACTAAGTAGAAAACATTAAAGCCTTTATATCACACACACTTTCATTTAAAATGAAAAACCCTTTGATATGTTACATGGTAGTGCATAAATAGCACATGTTAACATGAATTTATAAGCGATTATTGTAATCTCCTAAAGTATTTAATAAATACAAATTCACTGGTCTATGAGTTTAAGCTTATTTCTTGCGTTAACGTCTGCATTCACACACGAACATGTGTGTGTGTGGTAAGACCGATAGACAATTCCCCCAAAAATGTAAAAAAGAGAAATTCAATTAAAAAATAATAATAGCAATAATAAAGGTGTGATTTATATAGCGCATGATCACGTTCACGAAAGAGCATGCTCTCAGCGCTTAAGGGTAGTAGAACTATCCAGACAGATAATAAATGACAAACACAGACGACACAAAGCGGAATTGGGGAACAAACAGTAAGGATGGCGAGTTTTATAAATCTGCAGAGGAAGACGAGCAAGCGGACTAAATCACAAATATTGACAAGTATATTGATTGGTGGAAGAAGCAATACTCAAAAGATAAATAACAACAGCTTTAGACGTCAGAATAAAGATGTCAACAGAATGCCAAGAGGCCAGCACAGAGTCGTGAAGAAGACTTAAATAACGAGTAATCACAGAAGTAACAAGCTCTTTCCTTGTGTACACTGATATAGACTGAAGTAACAGGAAGTATAGTCATTTGTAAAATAAGGCAGATTGAATGCCAAGTCATCTGCACAATCAAACAAGTATGCAAACCTGACGCTTCAAGGGAGGCTACCGTCAAGGCAACGTCGTACCGGCAGTTGTCTTCCCATCGAACAATTTCACGAGATGCAGAAGGAAGGTTTACTCCAAATCAGCACAAAGATCCCACAAGTTTTTGTTTCAACACTGAAATGAGATTTTACTTAAATCGTGACAAAGATAGTAAACATAATGCGCAATGGACGGCTTTCTTACAATCTATTTTTCTTCCTTGTCGATTGTGAGATGTGCGTGCGTGCGTGCTTGTGTGTCTGTAGCTCGTGCATGCGTTCGATCCTGTTTCTCCTTACAAATACCATATACATGTGCTCATGTGGCTTTTGTATCTCTTTTCTCTCATTGTTTCATGAACTTGTGTGTTTGTGTGTGTGTGTGATAGATTCTGTGTTTGTCTCACTTCCTCGCTACTACGTGTGTGATGTGCACAAAGACGAATGTGTGCATGTGTGAGCATGTGGTATCTTTTGCATTTTATCAAACACCTTTAGTAACAAAATTTGAACAAATTAATTAAAAAAAAATGAGAAAAATAAAGAAATAAATAATGTAAAAATAAAAGCAAGTGCTAAGCAAAATAAATTTTACTGCTTTTGATGTTCCATTTCTCCCACTCTAAAATACTTCCTGCTTGATAAGGCATTTGACAGGGGATTCAATAAACTCCCTTTACCTGCATTATCTCGGCGACATCGTCTTCACGTGATCGTCACCTCTACTTCCTGTGTCAGTGATAGTCCTGAGAGCACGACCAGTCATCAAACTACACAGGTGACAGTCTCACCTGTACGCGGGACATGACGACAACATCGTCACTGCAGGAGATAGTCTCACCCGTACTCAGGCAACATCGTCACTCGATAACAGCCCGGAGTCGGAGCGACATCGTCTAGCGACTGTCCCGACAGGTTGGAGGTGTCGGGGAAGTTAGGGGGATCGGAGGCTGGGGTTGACTGTGTGGGGAACCAATGTACCTTGTACCTCACCATGTATCGGATCTACATCATCTTTTTGATGCTGCCTATGGCAGTATCAACGGTAAGTGGATTGTCACTAGTCTCCATTAATACTCTTATGAAACGAGAAGCAGTTTGCCAGTTGACAATTTTCTTTTTGCAGGAAGTGAAACACGACAGGCAGACAGACAGTGAAAGAGAAATAAAGATATACGACGAGAGCAAAGAGAGAGAAAGCAAACTAACATTGGCTATATGGTGCTGTGTATTCAAATCGTAGAAAAGAAAATATTAGACTAGAAGGGGAAGGGAGAGAGAAAGAGGAAAAACGAAGGGATTTCAGAAAAAACGAAGAGAGTTCAGAAAAAGAATTTCAATTCTTTACTGATATGTGGTAGAGAGAGAGAGAGTGTTTTAAAAGTACAACACATGTACAGGTAGACTATTGTCTTTATATTTGATGTCAACATCGCCAGAGAACATGAGGAAGAGTCACATTAATGTGGAAAAGCTGCGCTGCGATAAGCATGAAAATGATTTAAAAAAAACCCAAAGGCTGTTGTATTGCTGTAAAACTAAACTATGTTTAGAAATAGGATGTCGGTTTTTGTAAAGTCTCTGTAGTCTCTTAATGCTAAGGTTAATACACAATGTCCGTGTAATAATGCCAGATGAGATAAACTTGATGTATTTAATAATTCATTAATGACAGTTTTCATAAAGCATTGTTCACGTATAAGAGAGGGGGAAGTGTAAGTGAAAATGAAGGTATGTTTGCTTCGTTGTACATGTGTGTGTGAGAGAGAGAGAGAGGGAGAGAAAGTGAGTGTGTGTGTATATATATATGGTGTGAGGAGAGAGAGAAAGAGTGTATGTGCGAGAGAGAGAGAGAGAGAGAGTGTGTGTTACAGTTATGAAACTAATACAAAACTAGTTGTACTGTAATGCAAATATTTTTAGTTTTAATTAAAAAAGACTGAAAAAAGTCACCCTAGTCACCATGTTAACTTGAAAAGAAACAAAAGGAGAATCTAAAAAGAACTCAAAGTTAGCAAACACACATACACGCTCTTACACACGCACGCATGCAGACATGGAAGAATAGAAAGGCAAAACGAACGAAAATAAATCTGAAATAAAAGAAAACATAAAAGTAGAAACGACAATGAAGTAAAAAGAAAACTTACGAATGTAATACAAATTGAAAGAAACCACATCAAAAACGAATAAAACAATAAAGGAAGGAAACTGTAAAATCTAGTTTTCAGCAGACTGATGTTTATATTTTTGCTTGCTACTATTTACAGATCGCTACCACAGCCACGTCTTCTACTGATGAACCAGGTATGAAAACACGAACACGTGGAGTAGACTTTTGTCCCACTGGGTCTCTATCTTCTTGAAGTATGTAACACTACAGCATCCCACGGGGTCCTCTGGGTACATTCCCCCCTACCCCCACAAAATCACTTACTGTTCTCCCTACTAAGTCTTCAAGTATTTCAACTGAGGACCAAAAACTGATTTTATGAACATCTACATTTTCTGTATCATGTAAGTCACATAAAATATACTTGGTTACTCTTACAAAAATGTGCGCTTGCGTGCATGTGTGTGTGTGTGTGTGTTTCCTCACCTGTGTGTGTGCGTGCGTGTGTTTACAGTTCCCAACACACCGAGCGACTTTTGGTGGTCCCCACCTTATGGACCTAATGTAACGTTTAACTTCACCGTGGATGGCTCATTTGCCATGTGTGACGTCACGGTGCAAGGATTTGACTTTACAGAGAACGTCACCGGCACCTGTGAAAGTGTGTACGTCACTGGTCTAAAGAACGGGAGGATTTACAACCTGACCGTGACTGTCTACAGAGGAACTAAAGCCAGTCAACCCGCACTTTTCAACTTTACCACCGATGAGACTGGTGAGCGGACTAACGATGATTAAAATGACAGCTACGACAAAAATGATGAAAATGAAAAGAGAGAAACACTTTTGACATACTCCTTTATGAATATAGAAAGAAACGGTTAGTTGTCTAAAAGTTCAGAGTTCCTTGATGATTTTTGTAACTATGACAAAAGAAATTAAGATGTAGTCCCCTGATTTGTATTCCACTGTAAGTGTTGTTATTCTTCATATTGCCGTCAACATGTCTACTAAGAGAATTTAACTCTTAAGTCTGGAAACCCAACAACATTTTAATGGGGTTTTGTGAATCCTTTGATGTATTTGTGGAAAATGTAATCTAAGGAGGTATGAAGGGTTGACAGGAGAAGAAAATGCCCGGCATTGTTGCTGATGTTGTTGCAATGTAAAGCCACGTTTGATGGCTGTATTTCTGTGTCTTTCATCGTCTAGCTGTTCAGACAAGGAATACAGGAATATTTTCTCTAGCTTCAACATGTATACTTCTGCTGCCTTGTTGAGATTGTACGGGAAAAGACGGATGAAAGCTTTATAGGCTCGACTCCATTAAAAATGTGTTCATCTATCTGTCTGTCCCTCCGTGCATTTATCTGTGTGTTGAGAGAATTCATTTCGGACTTGCAGCGTCACAGGCTGTGAGAGACCTCGCCGTTAGTGTGAGTGACAACTCCTTAAATGTCACGTGGCAGAAACCAGAAGACATCAACGGAATATTACATGGGTATGGGTTAATTGTCAGACAAGGATCCCAGTCTGTGCAGGCGATCGTGTACTCGGCCATGGATCAGTCAAGTAATAGCACAAGATGTGAGATAAAGGTGAGTTATTCTCTCTATCACTCACTTTTTTCTTTCTCTTCCTTAAAAGTCTCTCTCTTTCACACACACACACACACACACGCACACACACAAACATACACATACACATGCACAAACAAACTCATGCAAACACATACACATCTGTATTTGCACATCCATAATTTTACTTTAACATCAAACAATATAAGACAAATTACTGTTGAGAATCGTTGCACGCTTATTTTAGATTTTGTTTTGTTTACTTTCTGGTGTCTGAGGCGATAGGAAAAAATAGAAAACTGTACAAACAGGAGAATGGAATTCGGAGATATACAAAAAGAAAAGCAAGAAGTAACCGTCACTGGGCTTCACCCGGCCACAAGCTACAACATCACGGTGTTCGCCATCAATGGCGCTGCTGAAAACAACGGAGCAGGTGAAGCAAACACCTGGACTGGAACTACAAATATTGCTGGTATGTACTGTCTGTCACATCGATGTCAGCTACATGTTTTGTCTTATGCTAATAAACCTTTAAAACAGGAAAATGTGATTCAAAAATATGGACACTTAAAGTAGCTTGTTTGTGTGACATTTCAAGGATAACAAATGTTAAACAAATATAGGAAAAAAAATCACATTTTGCAGAAGGATGGTTTATAATCCGAGGAGATTAAAGAAAGCTATACTACAGCAACTTGCTGCTGCTTAATAAAGTTTATTTATCTCTTTAGAGAGTCATGACAACTGTTTCATGTATCAAGTTGCTCAACGATGTATACATAAATTAAATCACTGGCAATGAAATAAGATCATCAAAATTAAAACCCATGAGTGTCTTTTGAAATTTGAAGTACTAAAAATCTGCAACCCGTAGAAAATAAAAAAACAACCAATTCTTATTTCTGTACATAAGTAGGCTGAAAGTGTTTTTCTTTAGCTACGCTTATTTTTGAGATAAATAGCATAAGGTGTAGAGGCAGGTAGCAGACTGCAGTTTGTGTCGTTAATTTTTTCAGTTCCATCAAACCTGACAACCTTTACAGCCACAGCGATAACGGAGAACTCAGTCACCCTCAACTGGACATCACCGGACCCCTATC
Source organism: Pomacea canaliculata (assembly GCF_003073045.1). NCBI lineage: Eukaryota > Metazoa > Mollusca > Gastropoda > Architaenioglossa > Ampullariidae > Pomacea > Pomacea canaliculata. Next base: position 13,316,952 of record NC_037595.1, read on the forward strand.
CTGGACCCACTAATTACACCTTGGTTATCACAGACCTTGGGTCTCGCTACTACAGCAACAGCAACACGGACTCACCTACGAGCACACTTATCCCAGGCTCGTTTAAACTGAACTCTGCATCACACTATTTACACAACTGTGAACAGCTAGTTGAATACTTTACTAGATTGTAATATATATTATAGTTTAATCCTAATTATTTGCAATCTATGGTAAGAGTTTAAAATAAAGATAAAAATAAATGACAATAAAGTGTCATGCTTCCTCTCAGGATATAATAATGTTACCTACACTGTGAGAAGTCTGCGCCCAGCATGGAATTACAGCTTTTCACTATCAGCACACACAGAGAGTGGCTCCTCAGGAAACATAACCACATCAATATCTACGAAAAACTCAGGTACCTGACTATCAGTCTGCTTCATGAAAATTTCACTTGTCGGCGTACATCAAAGTAAAAACTGAGTGCGAATTTATTTTTAAATGAGTAGTTTTGCTTTATTTAAAAAATCTAACTTTCAAAAGTATGGGAGAAGCTTGCTCTTTTGTGCACAAGCTAGTTACAAGGTTTTGCACATTCTTACTTGGGTTTTGGTAAGAGGTCAAGACATGACCCTACGTCACAAATATCTGACTGCTGATTGGCTAACATCTTATTAACAAACGCTCGAAGCTTTCGCATTGGTTTTGGTTTGCCAGAGACGTCAGTCCAAGAGTGCTTATTAAAAATGAAATAAGAAAGTTGGTGACCGTCCTATTTATAGTGTTTCGACTTTCCCTTTTCGTTTTTTTAATCTTTACATTGACATCTTAAGATGGTTTTACCGCTACTTCTACGTATGAAAAGAATCATGGAAGACAGAAATGATGTTCCAATTTACCTACCTTGTTTGTCTGTAAGTGTGAACATGGTGTTGTACATGTGTCAGCTCCCGGAACTGTTCAAAACTTGACTGTGACACCTGGGCAGGAGGCTTTCAAGCATCTGACCGCAAGATGGCGATGTCCAGGTGTGGCTGACCGTCACTCACTTATCAAGGGTTTCTTTGTGAAGACAACAATCGTGGTAAGAACATCAATCACACACCCCGTCACTGAAGGATGTAGTGCATGTCTTAGTTGAACTGTTTCTTTAAAATAAACCGTTCACTTGACTGCATATACGTTTGTGTGTGTTGACATAATTTTGAAAAACCTCTTTGTGTATACTGGTAGATGACCATCAGACACCTAATGAGTACAGCATTACATAACACCAGGGATCAAATACAAAACTGAGAAATGATTACACTGAACTACTCTGGAGTACAGCAACACCATCCAGTTGACTACAAAGTTAAAAACTTTACAATCGTTTCAGGGACACGGCCCTGGATGCGACATCTCGTCTAGGTACACCTCACCTGTAGTGAAGTCGGTGACTCAGGTAAATATGTGTTTTTATTCTCCTTGCACCCATTTGCCACAACAATACCGATTACTATTGTTACTGCACATAATCAAGCTAATAATACATAATAATGTCTGATCTTTGTGTTTGTGTGTTTCAGGCAGACCAGACAATACATTGCAGCTCAAGCAGCTGCTACGTGAGTTTGGCAGAAAAAAGTTGCCAAGGTAACCAGAGCGTGGTGATTGACGTGCAGCCTGAAAACCGTTATCTTATTCAGGTAATGTCACGATGACAGTCTTCGCTTTACAGTCTTAGTCTTTGGGTAGTATGCGTTTATTTCAAAAGCAAGTGTATTAATGTACTCGTTTATTTCTAAAATAAAGTTATAAAAGTAAGTCAAGCAATTCAATTTGTAGATGTTATAAATATATAGGTGAGTTGAATAAGTGTTGAAGATTCTTAATGTAGTTTTTGCTAGGAAAGGTTGAGCGCGTCAGCAATTTTTCGAACACGTTTCGTCTACTCTGTTTAATTACAAAATCGTGTATACTTGATGAAAGAGATATGAAAAGCTGATATTTGTGGCATGATAATGGGACAGGTGGGGAGTGTTGGTGAGGAGTACAACAGCTCAGACTGGGCCAACACCACTTACTGTGCACCTGCTGGACGTAAGAGTTATTCTGTAACGTATTGATGATAAACACATTTCATGTTTTATCTTGTACTGAAAGTGTCAGATATGTAGTATTCAGATCTCCATCGCAACCCTTATGAATAATAACGCTGACATGAATTGTTTTTTTTTTCTTTCTTTCTCTCTTTCAGTTTAAATATCTTCCTTTCTCACTTTTCTTTCACCTCTCCTATTTTCTCTCGCTCACATGGGATAGTGTACGAAAACCAGGTTTTTTAACAGTGTGTTTGACTTTTACTTATTGGAGATGCTACTTTTACTCAAACAAGCCTTCATTGATGTATATATATATATATAATTTTCTGCTTTCAGCTTCAGAGGCTGTGAGAAACCTGAACGTCACTGTTTTGAATGAGTCTGCCTTACAAGTCACGTGGGACGAACCACAAGAAACAAACGGAATGTTGCTTGGGTATGGTTTAAATGTGAGCGATGGAAGTGGATGTGTTCAGAAAATCTACTTGAATAACAGCACCAACTGCGAAACACCTGTAAGTACTACTCACTCATATACACACGTACGATCTCGCTTGATCACTCACTCATATATATATACACACGCTCACTAAGGACAAACGAGGCATGGAGGGAAGTGCTGGGGAAAAATGTGTGACGAGCTCGTTTTCAGGAGACAGGGTAAAGGTAGAAGAAGATTCTTTAAAGGGTACATTATACTGAACACTGTTGAATCAGGTAGTATTTCTGCTGCCGATAGACTATGTACGAATAATACCACGCTTCACGTAGTCCGATATTAAATCTGGGAGTTACCACAGGGATAACACAACATCACATATCACATAATAATTCTCGGAACTATTAAGTCAATAGAGGAATATCACACAATGTATCCGAAGACAAAGAGGGCTGTAGGAACTATCGCAGTGGACTCACACTCATCTGTATAACGCCACTCACACGGACAAACCACTCACACGGAGTACACGTGCTATTCCATGATGTCGGCCATAAAATAAAGTGATTGACATTTCTGAAATATGGACACAGGGTTACTTGGCTAGGCAAGGAATAGGCTGAAAAGTGATTCCTAGGCTCCGATATACCGAATGTTACTGCTACGGTCTGTTTGGGAAAATTCGACAAGGTTCAAACTCTAAAGGTGAACGGTAAGCTCTGATGAGCATTTGAGTCATTACCACGGATTTCACGTATACAGGCTGTCATACACACACACACACACATATCATGATACACACTACCATATGTACGTACACATCTAAAGGTTAATATCTCCGAGAAAACCTTGAACACGATGAACGATTTATATCTCACTGCTTGTACGAAGCTAATCTATCGGACTTGTATCTTTTTACAGAATACAAATTTACTTGTACTTTCAGATAGCAAAATCAAAAGACCCACGTATTGGAACACCCTGTACGAACTGGTCAGTGATATGTAGACAAGATTTACAACTTACCATCACGGACCTGCTCCCTGACACCTCCTACACCATCACCGTCTTTGCCATCAACGGTGCTCCTCAGAACAACGGATGGGGCTCTCCAAGCAGCTTGAATAGAACCACCGCCATCGCTGGTATGTGAAGTTTTGACCGTATAGTTGTACCTCGACTTGTGAAGAGTATTATGATAGTGATTTGTATGTAATCTTTATTTGCGAACCTTAATCTTCCTTAAAACCAGAGTCTCGACTAGCTTCTTATAAATTTTTTGAAAGGTGTGCTGTAAACATTGCTCCGTCTAAATAATTACTGACCTACACAGACAAATGAGATATTTACAGTAAGTTTTTCCCACAAGAAAATTAACTGATCAGCGAGATTTTCTACCGAGAAATTGTACCGCAAATTTTGTTAAAATATATAGAAATTAAGGTTTCTTATGCTCTTTTTGGACTTGAAGTGTTCTAGGTTCTTTTCATGGTTCGATCTTTGTGCTTGTTAGCACTGATCAACAACATTTGTTGTTATTTATCTAAAGGACGAAAACAAAGACAATGCATACTGTCAGTAGTTATTACCGGCCAAGTCATTATCCCCACATGGGTCCATAAATCATTTTTTTGATAGTATGTGTACCTGACCACACACTGAGTCATTATTGTTGTCATCGTCAGTTCCATCAAACATAAACAACTTCACAGCGAAGTGGACAACAAACATCTCTGTGAATCTCACCTGGTCAACTCCGGTACCCCGTCCTGGACCCACCAACTACACTCTGGTCACCACAGACCTTGGTCCTCTATACTACAGCTACAGGGGGGCTTTCTCTACCAACAAAACATTGATAACAGGTAGATGTAAACTCTTCATGAACTTTACTGAACTATGCAGGCTTACGCATCCTTTTTAACACCAAGAAGCCGAGTGTTGTATTATTTTGTCGACTTTTTCAAGTGACAGAAAGATGTGCCTGGAAAGTGCATCCATGTACCGCATGTACCGTAGAAAGTTATCTCTAGCAGATGGCATGGAATTTACCAGTTAAAAGGTTAACGTGTAATTAAAATTCTCACATTACCATTTTCCTCCTTAATAAATGAATAATCATCATCATCGTCGTCGTCATCGTCGTCGTCGTCGTCATCATCATCATCATCCTCGCCGTTATTAATCATGACTAATACGATACAATTTCTTGCAGGCTTTGACAGTCACGAATACTTAGTAAAAGAACTACGCCCAGCATGGAACTACAGCTTTACCCTGTCATCACAAACATTGGCAGGATCCTCACAAACTACAACCACAACAGCACAAACACAGGACTCAGGTAATTTACTGCTGTACAGATGTGTACATATACATGCTTACCAAATGTTAGAATATTCATTCTCTCTCTCTGTATATATATATATACAGACAGCAACTATAGACACAGATGGTGAGCCGCATTAGGTCACTTAGGCTAAGGTAGCGTCATGGCCAGTACAATTTATCAAGTGTATTATACATACACAAAAACAGTATTAAAACATCAAAACGAAAACAGTACTTTAATAGGTGTTTATATTCATCTCTAATCTTGATGAAGAACTGTCAATAGGTGATGTCAGTGTGATTTAAAATAAACTATTATTTCAAGCAGGTACTTGTTTACTTTCTCGTTACGTAGCTTACACCTACCAGTCATGTTGGTAAGTTCGATCCTGAGGATCCATAGCTGCTTCTTTTCCTAAAAACGACAGTTTAGTTGTATCTACTCACCTGGGTGTCCAGACTATCGATGGGTAAATGTAAATTAACTTTTCATTTGTTCTTATACTCTTTACAAATAAAATCAATTAATTTTAACAATTATAAAACACATTTTCTGAACAAACTATTCTGCTTGATCTTTAAAATTTTAAAGTAATGGCGTTAGAATCTTTTGTCATTTTCTTTTAAGCGACTACTTTTGTATGTCTTTGTTTCTGATGTCATTCTTTGAGCGGATAAGTTCTGTCCAAGAAATATTGAGGACATAAGTCATGTTACAGTATTTCTGTAGTAAAATCATCTATAATGTTTCATAAATGTTGTTGTTTTGTCAGTTCCTGGAGTTGTTCAGAATCTGACTGTAACACCTGGTCATGAGGCCTACAAACAACAGACCGCAAGCTGGCGATGTCCAGGTGTCACAGAGCGGAATACTCGCATCATAGGATTCCTTTTAAACACAACCTCTTGGAATGTAAGAACGCTGTATTTTTGTATGCATACCTATATAAAAGCAATATGAATATATATATAGACAAAACATTTGACTGGTTGTTTAAAAAAGGTAAGTACCAAGAGTATAATATTCTGTCTAAATTGCTCGCAATAACCATCAGATTGGAGTAAATTTTATATAAAATTATATCTACACTTTTATATAATCAAAAATAAGTCCGGGATGGACTAGTTATGTGATTTGTTGTGTTAAATGAGTAAACATTCAAAGGATTGCATAATGTTTCAGATAAACGGAGACAAGAAAGAAGACAGCTCTGCCGCTCAGGTACGAATTTTTCACTTCATGATACGACACTAGAGATCAACATGACTATCTTACTCGATACAGACGATTATAGAAGTTGTCAAGAGACAATTTTGTTTATTAATAATTTTTATTCAAGTGAAACCTTTTTTTCAGAAAAACCAGTGCAGTGTGGGTATTTGTTTTGTAAACGTGACGGACGTGGGCTGCGAAAATACCCAAAGTGTTGATATCGTCGTCAAGCCTGAACATCATTATCTTATCCAGGTAGTTATTTTATCTTTGTAAAGTTTTATTAGTCTGTCTGGTCAGTGTTCCAATATTAAAGTCTTATTTAGTGTAATAAAGGAAAAACTGAAAGATTACATAAGAGAATTACTTCACATATGACAATAAATTCATCATAATTTTTTCAGGTGGACTAGGGCTTGAGAATTATGTGTCCAGAGTAGTTTCTGAGATTCATTTTAATGGAAAGTTTGTCTAAACAGGTGCAAACTGTGGGTGAAAAGTACAACAGCACGGAGTGGGTAAACACAACCTTTGACACACCCGCTGGACGTAAGAATGTTTTTTGCTTCATTACCTTTTGTTTGTTTCATTGCTTTCAAGTAATGTTTGTATGGTCTGCTCTGCAAATCTCGCGTTTAAAAACCATTTAAAACAGCCAAGATAATGTGAGATTGATATGTATATATTTTTTTCTCTCTCTTAACATAAACAGTAAACTCTATTACATACTCTAATTACATTCAAATATTTCAGATAACCTAGCTCATTTAAAATTTAAATGCAAATCACTGTGAACAAATAAACGATAATTCTGTTTAAAATATTGCTTCCTTGATGAATGAGAAATTATGCTGAGAAAAAAAAAGTTTAAAGACAAACTACTTGATAGTCACACCTACCAAACTCTGTGAACTGACAGTAGACGGCTCTTAAAATAAAAAATATGTGTATCTGACCTTATGCTCTAAGAATCAGGGTTGACAAATATTTAAGATGAATTGAAAAGCCACCTCTTCATTTAGCTGACATTGTTTACCTCCACCTTTATTTTACACTTAAAGCAATAGTCTTGCGAGTGGTTAAGCTATTAATGTATTTGTTACATAGTCTTTGTGGGTTTATTGCTCTTTAGAACACAGACACTCTGTTCCATCGGACAGGTAGTTACTAACTTCATTTTGATGTTCAGCTTCAGGACCGGTACAAAATTTGAGTGCTGTGTCTGTGAACGAGTCTACTGTGAGTGTCGAGTGGAGCAAACCAAACGAAACAAACGGAAAGTTACTTGGCTACGTGGTGCACGTGCTTCAGTCCGGACTGGAGTGTGTGCAGATGATCTTGTACATGTTGAAGTCTACACATAATACTGGACAGGGTTGCTTTGATAAGGTAAGTAATCATTACAAATCTGCATGATAATTATCTCTTTATCATCCTTTATCCAGCCATCTAGCCATCCAGCCGACTGTCACAGACACACGTAGCACTACATGCATGTAGCCTGTGACCTGGTATCATAGAAACACAGACACCTGCCTGCGATATTGTTCATTCTTTATGTATAATCTCCTCCCCCCTCCAAAGAAAATAATTTTGTATCAGGATCTTAATATAGACATTTATTTTCATGAGCTGATTCCATACACGTGACACGCTCAACTTTCAACTTCATTCCGAATCTCGGGTTTTAAAGAGAATTTTTCACCTGTCTAGGTAAATTTCCAGGCGTGCATACATCTGTGAGTCTTTCAGGGAATGTTTCTCAGTATCTGTGAGAACTTTATATATATATTAGAACGTCACAGTTCAAAAGAGGACTCTGATAACAAGTTCCATTTAAATGCGTCCGGAAGATAATTACCAAGTTTACAGCATGCAGCTTTAATGTATCTACAGGGGAAAATAAAGTGTGAGGAATATGATAAACACTGTGCCAATGTGACAAACCTCTTCGGAGACATAGACAATCCAAAACCAAACATCATCATCGCCCACCTGCTGCCAGACACCTTGTACACCTTCACCGTGTTTGCAGTCAATGGCGCTGCACAGAACAACGGAGCAGGTGAAGCAGCCAGCACCAATACAACCACAAACATTACTGGTATGTATGTCTTAACATTTGTAACATCATGTGAAGCCATGGTCTTATGGTTTGTCTAGCAGAACCACGGAAATATCGTCTGAGTCACTCTTAACTTGTAACGCCCGAGTGACGTCACTGTAACGGAATGTCTAGGGAGGATGTTGTGCTCCATCTTTACTGCGGGATGTTACTTCTGTATAATAATGGCAAAAGACGAAGGAAAGTCACTAAACTCTCGTTTAACAAAGATGAAGATGGACTTTGTTGTTGTGGCTTCCGACAAGAGGAAACAACAATTACAGGGCAAAATTTGTTACCTGTACAAGTTGCTAGCCCAAAACCTCTGTGACATATATGGGATACTAAATGATTCTCCCGTCAGCTGTTTGTTGACAGAGATTTAAGAATTTTTTTATGTAAAGTTTACTTTTTGCTTTTTCTCATTCAACAAACGGTTGTTCCTTATCTGATAAAAACCACTCCGAAAAAAGAGACAAAAAGTCACAGACAAGGAATTCTTTGTGTATATTCAACAAGTCTAATCGATGTTGTCATAGTTGTACCTAAGACATTTGTAGTGTACACCTGATTCTTAACTGCATTTTTACTGTTTTCAGTTCCATCAAACCTGAAATCCTTCTCAGCGACAACGATAACAAAGGACTCCATCAACCTCACCTGGACTCCGCCAGAACCTCGTCCTGGACCCACAACCTACACCTTGGTAGTCACAGACCTCGGTTCTCGGTACTACCCACACAGTAAGACGGACTGGACTAATGTCACACATATCCCAGGTACGAGCAGGTGGACTAGTCACTCGACTATAATCACAATCACGGTAATGACTATGCTGATGGGTCTAAGAAGGGATACTCTCAGAACAGATGTTTTAAATCACATTTAAAGGATTCGATGGTGGGTAAATGGTGAATATGGAAGGGGAGAGAGTTCCACTATTTTGTAGATCAGCAACTACAAATCCGGAGATAATATGTGGTTGTTATAGTGACAGATGTAGAGGGATTACAGTTATCAAAGAGCGGAGTAGTTTGGCTGGAATGTAAGCAAAGAGAAGTTTTGAACTCTCTATCAAACATTAGCTCAAATTAAAAATTCTTCACACAAATGTGAGATTCCTTACAACCAATAATCCTCATAACATCTTTTTTCATAATGAGCAGTTTTCTACAGTAGTAAAAAATCATTAAAATAAAACATTGAAACTGTTTTCAGGTTATGAGAGTCAACACTTCACAGTAACAGGTCTCCGTCCCGCGTGGAATTACAATTTTTCATTGTCGGCACAAACAGTGACAGGATCCTTAAAAAATATCACTATGACACTATTCACCAACGACTCAGATAATTTGCTGCCCTCGTCTAATTAACATTTTTCCTTCTTATTTTTGTACGATAGTAGAAAGACCAAAACCGATGTAGTCTCCTAGATGATGTAGACTAACATTTTTAATTACCCCATCTAGCTGGCCATTATATTTAATGAAAGGTTTTTAGCTTTACATTTGTAGCTGTAGAATTGAAAAAAGGGAACTAGTGTTAAACCAATATTTTACTATTACTTTTTTCAATATGTGTTGGTTTCCTTATCCAGGGCTTCGATTTCGACAAATTCTTGGTTGCATAGAAGAGGAATTACATGATACTTGATTATGAAATTATGAATTCTGTGCATCTGACCATCTGAATGCTTCAGCATATATTTGTTTGTGTAACAGTTCCAGGTGTTGTTCAAAACCTGAATGTAACACCTGGTCAGGTGGCCTACAAACAACTGACCGCGAGCTGGCGATGTCCCGATGTCACAGATCGTCACACTCTCATCAGAGGCTTCCTTATTAACACAACACTGGAGGTACACAAGAACCTGAAAATATATTTATAATATTATCTTTTGACTACAAAATATGTTTAGAATATTTTTTATAGAAAAAATGTTACCAGCATATATATATAGAGTTTGTCTGCATCCTTTGTTCGATCCTCACCATCTTAGGTAAACACATTCAATTCTACTATATCTTGGTCAGAGAGCTTAGATGTAGAGAGGGTTCACTCGCGACCGCGGGAAAACTCGTCGGTTAGAGTTATCTTTCGTAATGTGATGCTACGAAACAACACGGCACAAGGCGATCGTCTGAGGCAAGGTGGGCAATTTTGCTGTGCAATAAACTGTCAGAACGCCAGATTTAAATCAACCTCAAAAGAAAAACGTTTCCACAATTTCCCAAAGGACGAAGAGAGGTATGCTACAAATTTATTCTCAAATTACGATCCATTAGTGTACTGTAGTTGAGAGCAGTCTACTACAAGGCGTTTGCTCGATTTCTATGATTATTAAAACGACTTTACTGATTATACTGTGAAACTATGTGATGAATTCTCACTTATCTGATTAGAAACCTATTTAAATTTGTTATAGTATTTTCATTTAAGGCATTCGTCACTGGGGTGAGGTGTTATAAAAAGATTTGTTATTAATATATTGAAAAAATCATTACAACAGGTGGAAAATATGGATGAACTTTACGAGAAGGAAAGATTTTGACCATCTTACACCATCTGATGTGTATGGAAAAGGATACTGTTTTTGCTCGGATCATTTCGAGGAAAGTCAGTACAACTGTCAAACCCCCCAAAACGTCTTGTCTGGAATGCAGTACCCGCAATTTTCGCCATTCCAAATCCACCATTCAAGGTTGATAACTTATGATTATTAGATAATGATATATTCCAATATATATTACTAAGCCATATTTTACCATCATGGGCCTTTGTTTCTGTCATATTTTATTTTTTAATTAACATTTATCATGAGAGATCACTCTAACTGGCACATAAGGCTAATGATGATCATAGCTTGCATCTGGGCATAAAGAGTTTCTCTGTGACACTTTGCAATGGTTGCACACTGTTGAAACACCCTCATCCAATGCACTACCTTGTCTGACAGGGTGGAAGATGACTGTGCAGGCTCTGCTTGAGCTTTTTGATGAGCTTCAGACAATTCATGGTATTTCATTACTTTTTACAGAAAAACTGAATCACGACTGCTTAGAAGACTTTTTTTCTTGCTTTCAGGGAAAGAGGGAGCATCTGCATAATCCCACTGCAGAACAGTTTAGATTATTCTTCCGTCAGATCATGATTGAGAACCTGTTTCATCACAGTCGTGGAACTAATTGCCAGAAGGACAATGACAGCTCTTTATTGACCACTGACAAACAACAGGACATAATGATATGTAATGTAGATATTGACGAGAATGACTATGACCATGACATCGATTGTTTAAATGACAAAGACATTATTGATAAAGTAAATATCACTTTCAATAATTTTGATGATAACTGTAGTGACCCTCTAGCCATTTTCTCCATACAACCACCACCAAAAAAACAAAAATTCTGAGTGAGACAGTCAAGATATTAGAGTGTACATGTTGTAAAAATATTGACCAGTTACTTCCTGGGAAAAAAGTTAAATCTCAGTTGATTCGACTTCTGTGGGAAGAGCTAAAAAGCATTGACCTCTGTTGTCCACATGGTGCATGTGATCTGAAAGGAAGTGTGATTAATCTATTTATCAATGTTTTTCTTTGAAAGATAGCTCTGTGTCCTTTTTTGAAAAAGGAGCAAAAAGAAATAAAAAAATGTTAAAGTTACATCATTTGTAGCTTTTAAGCTAAAGTAATTTAAAATTATTATAGAAAAGTGTGAAAGAAAATGTTATAAATCTTCATTTAAAGTACATGTGAGAATGATCCCTTTTGAGTACCTGCTTGCTGTATATTTCATAGTAAGCATAGCTGTTATCTTTAAATTGTCAACCAATGTTATTACAACAAGAGATATGAATGTATATAAATATATACATTATTATTAATAGTAGTATTATGATTTGTTATTAATTATGATTATTATCATTTGTGTGAGAATTTATTGCCCATGCTTGTATGTAAACAGAAATCTATATGTCTCAGTATATGTGAGCAAGTATTCTGAATGTGGCTTGTTTATATTCATGTGTAAGTCTGTTTTTAACTGCTTTTCTCATATTAATAAATTCTCATAAATTAGATTTTTATGGATTTTAAATAAATGCAAATTTGTGCTCATGGATGTGCTGTTTGAATTTATAAAAGTTATCCTTTTTAAATATAGTCAGCTGTCATACATGTATTAAAATCTCCCAAACTACCCTCATCTAAGCAATTCTCATCAATAAAAGACACAAAAATCTGTTCTTAGATAAAGGTCATTTGATATCGCAAACACCTAGACATTTACTCCAAAGATAAACAGTGCTAGCGACGACTTTGTTTAGTAGTGGTTGATAGTAGCAACTGCGGCGTAGCATCTTTTTTCGAAGGGACGCAACTCCGTCACTACTTTTCTTAACAAGTAAGGATAAAGAAGGAGTGCACCCTCTCTACATCTAAGCTCTCTCTCTTGGTCTGAGGTTATGATAAAAGTCAGTTTATTTTCGTCGTTTTAAGCAGAAGAAAATGCGATGCACATACACTTTACAGAAAAATCAGATAAAGGTCGTAATCCGAGGCGGTATGGATGAAAGAAACAGAGAGAATGAAAAAAGGCAACAAACAGAAGAGAGAATGGACTAATGAACGAGCAAAGGATATTTACTGTGCTACATCATGTAGTCTATAGGGAAATAACACACAAAAAAGAATAAACAGTTCCTACTTGATTTCTTAGTTAAACTGCCTACAAATTTCAAAGAACCGAATAATGTTTCAGGGATGGAGTGAGGTTGACGTCACTGGGCTCAAAGAAAAAGAATCCCTAATATCTTACACCATTGTCGACAGTCAGGTAAAATACTGTAACACCTGTTTCAGCAGATGACAGCATTAAACATGTGAAAGGTATATTATTACAACGTGCTTGAACGTTAATCTGTCCGTTAGAGCAGACTCATGAAAATAGTTTTATGTTTTTGTTTTCAGACTAAAAGCTGCGGTATAGGTCTTTGTTTTTTGAATTTAACGGACAACTGCGATGGTAACGAAACTGTGACGATAGTGGTGAGGCCTGAAAGCCGGCATCTCATTCAGGTAATCATATTCTTGTATTTACATGTCAGGTTCATCTGTTGCTGTGTACTATTAGTTTTATTTAATTTTACAAACGAAAAACATGTTTGTAGAATGGGTGTTACTGCCATCATGTCCATACAGGTGCTGACTGTGGGTGAGAACTTCAACAGCACAGACTGGGTGAGCGCAAAGTATGATGCACCTGCTGGACGTGAGTAAAATTTTATTTATTTCATTTGTTAGTTCGTTTTCTTGCTTTTAACTAAATTTCAATCATGTGATCTACTTACATCATTTGTTATTCATGTTGTAAGTGTCTCTATCAAATGCAGTCCTTTTTAAGTTCTCTCTGTGTACATTTATTAATGCAATAAACGATATAATAATTGTAATTAGCAGAACAAATGTACATTGTTTCATAATAAAAATTTCAATTCAAGGCACTTAAACACTCGTGGACAGAGACAAATATTGCTTCCATTTATTTACTAAATCAGGAGAAGAAAATGTAAAAGTGATCTCCGAGTTTCTGGGGGCTGAATCGTTTCAAGGGTTTGTTGTGAGGGTGGAATGGATTTATTGTTCTATAGAACTCAGACACTCTCTGATGCTTATTACTGTAAAAACATTTCCAATCATCCAGTAGCCTGTTTCATTGAACTGCTTGTTATTGTCACGTGGTTTTACCTCCACTTTCAGGGTCAGGGAAAGTACAACATTTGAATGTTAACTACTTGAACGAGTCTGATGTGAGCGTGGAGTGGGGCTACCCAACGGAAACAAACGGATTGTTACTCGGGTACGGGCTGCTGGTGTATCAAGACCAAGTGTGTGTGCGAAGTATCTGGTCGCCACAATCTGGAAAAGGATACTTTAAGGAGGTAAGTAATGTACACAAATCTGTGTACTGTCCTGTGTTGATTGCTCAGTGCAGCCAATCATTTGGTGACCACCTTCTTATACACTGTTTCATTTGTTCTCAGAATAAGAAAGACAAACAAACAATGAGAGCAATACAGTACTTGCAGATTTATTTCTTAATACTTTATTAAATATTTATTAATCTCTCCTCTGCTGTCTTGGCTTCTCCTTCTATTCTCGCTCCTTTCTGTTTTTCTGTCTCATTGTTTCTCTGCTACCCTAAGAGCTTGTCTTTCATTAACACTGTCTCCATAAGTATTTTGTTAGATGTACACGTACAGATTTTTTCTCATATATTCTCGTCGACTTTAAAGGTTTGTAACTACAAAATGCCCAACACAAACGCCATTAAAGCTGGAAAAAGCGGTTTTTTCTGACCACTCACATTTCTTAAAAAAACCTGATTTATTCAGCATGTTAGTGAAAAAAAGTTCTTGGACTCTTCATGTCTTCCCTATTTTTGAATCAAAATAACTTTCCCTTCAAGACCAGCCTGAACGGTTTGCGTTTTTCAGACATCAGTAGATATAGGTTGTTTATAATTACTGTACATTTCAACCTTCAAAACCCATCCGTTCATTAATTTTGGAATATTATGCATGTGGCCGGCGACAGACATGTGTAAAATCTGTTTCACAATTATGTTGTGGCTACAGAAATGCGCAGAGGGAGTGTACAAACCTAATAAAACCTGTAAGGAAACAGAGACAAGAACCCCAGAGCCACAAAAAGAAGACAGGACAGAAGTAGCGATCTCTGGCCTCAAACCGTATACGTCTTACAACATCACCGTGTTCGCCGTCAACTGCGCCAAAGACAACAACGGTGAAGGAGAACCGGATAACATCAACTTCGTCACCAATATGTCGGGTACAAGAGCTTTCATTGTATTTCACTTAAATACACTTCCTGCTATTTCTTTCAAACACTGTGTTTACGCAGGCCAGCACACATCCATCGACATGTTTATACGCACGCACAGACACAAGCTTTTGACACGCATATAAAATCTAATTAATTTTTATAATACTCAAAATAGTCTTTAAGGCTGTGAATTAATTTCTACTTTCAGCTTCAGGTCCTGTGAGGAATCCGAGTGTCGTTGCCCTCAGCGATTCCGCCTTACAGGTCACGTGGTACAGACCAGCAGCAGTCAACGGACAGTTACGTGGCTACGGGCTTCACGTGCTGACAAACCACACAAAGTGTGTGCAGGCAATCACGTTCACGGATGATACCAAAAGCTGCAACAAAGTTGTGAGTAACAACCACAAACATACACAAATTTGTAGATGAGAACGAGAAGTAAACAAAAATTAAGTGTGAGATTAACATAATTACTCCGCTTAATACAATATTGTTCACATGAATTACAGGAATCGGAAGCAAACGAAAAGCTGGATCACTGTGCTAACAGGACAGATATATGCAGAGACATAAACAGTTTAAGACAAGAAGTGAACATCACTGACCTGCTCCCGGACACCATGTACACCATCACCGTGTTTGCCATCAACGACGCAGTACAGAACAGAGGAGAGGGTCAAAAGGTCAGCAGAGATGGAACCACCACCATCGCCGGTAATTGGACATTTTCTTTTTCTCGTTTCCTTTCTTTTATCTTATGTGTTTGGTTATTATTCTATATGGTTATGGTGGCCTAATTTTATTATTTCATTAATTATTTATAAATTATTACTTTTATTATTAAAATACTAAATTATTACACATGTGAGTTCGTTAAGTACCCAACCAATTTTTTTCAGCTCCATCGAAGATAACTGACTTTACTGCGGTGTTTACAAACAACTCTGTCATACTCACCTGGTCACCACCGGTACCTCGTCCTGGTCCCACTAATTACACTCTGGTCATCACAGACCTGGGATCTCGATACTACCAAGACAGGACAATGAGTTCAACATCAAAGACTATATACATCCCGGGTATCGTAAACTGTATCATTACTCCTCAGTTTAGTTCAATGTTAATAGTTCAGTTTGTTGGTTTCTCATCTGAAAATAGAAAATAGAAAGCGCAGAAAGTGAGTTTTGTTAATTAAAATACTTGTTATCTGGAGATGCTTACACAACCAAACAGATTTTTTTTCGATGGTAAATTTTAAATGTATTTCATCCCACCACAGTCGTGGTTTTTTTTAACATTTTGGCTGCTCAAAAGTTTTACTGCAATCTTTATTTTTTTTCCTAATGGACAAGAAAATTATTAGTAATATAACCGAGTTTTGTTGCAGGCTATGACATTACATCCCATATAGAAAAGGACCTACGTTCAGCATGGAACTATTCGTTTTGCTTGACTGCTCATACAGTGAGAGGATCATCACAAAATACTTGTTTCACCATTTCAACGAATGATTCAGGTGAGTTCCTTTAGTCATTTACATTCCGCTCTCCTGACGGCTGTCTTTTAAACATCTGCATCAGATTGTTTCTTTTTCATCCTGGTCTGCCCCCATCTTCTGTCCTTTTTGTGTTCAGCAGAAGACCATAAGGCAATAAGCCCAAGTTTGCATTTTCGTCACTCATCATCTCACCAAAACTTACTTTAAATTGGATTCTGATTAGGTTTCAACTTGAACTATGTGTCAATTATTCCAATGGAATAGCTACAATCCTGTAAAGGATTTTTTACGAGTAATAGAGATTTTGAGGGCAAGCTTCACCTGGTACATATTGTTGAATGTTTTGAGTAAAACTTGCCAAACATATACAATGGCGAGCAGGTCCTCCACGGAGTGACCAGTCCACTTTGTCGATTTTTTTGCCGCTAAAATGGACAAAGAGGACTGGTCACTCCGTGAAGAACCTGCTCGCCACCGTCTGTGTGGCGGACCTTGTCAGCTGCCACGTTTTCCATGTCCTTCCCCGAACGACAGGTAACTATGAAGAGACAAACGAATGAATGAACAAATGAAACTCAAGAGCGGAACGGTGTTGCTTGCACCAAACTTTACCCAGTTTTCAGAAAAAAATGTGCACCCATTATACCTTTATACCGTCAGGTGCCGCGTGTATCCAAGTGTAATCCCCAACGACAGACATTCTTTGAGCCACTTTTCATCTTTTCTACTCTTTGTAACAAAGCATTCAGGGTTTGTTGCTTTGTTTGGACTTATTTGATCAGCTCCGCCGGGACTTTTCAACGCCAGTCTGTCCTCCTGTCATGGCACGGGTGGCTGAACAACACTCACGCCAGACAAGTCCCGTTCTTTCAGCACACAGTAAAACGATTGCCCGAGGCTGCCTAAATCTTGTTCATTTCGTTGTCGAGTGGTTCAGGACTTTGCAGACTAGAACACAAATATTCCAACACAAACAACTCGCCTTAACACAGTGTACTAAAGGTGACGAACAGCTAACGCTAGACACAATGTTTACATCCGGGGCACTCCCCCGATCAGTCACAACATAGTCAAATCTTACAATCAAAGTATGAAGATTTTACACTCCGCGCACTGTCTTCTGTTTAGCAAGGAGGTTCCAGTCCTATTACCTACCTTATGACCGCTCTAGCCATCGTTGAGTAAGCTACTCAGTGTTCATCGTCCCACTTATCCTAAGGTGTCGCCCTCCACATCTCCAGTCAACAGAATCCAATAACATAAATACAGACGCAAAAGCCGTACACACAAAGTTTGGCCAAAGGAATGCCCCTCCCACCTCTTTTAACTTCAGACCTCCCTGTCATTGTCTTAGTCATGTGTGTCCAGTCTGACCATGGCTTGTCTCTCTGTCTCTGGAATTGTCTTAAAAAGTTCACAAACAAAGGAAATATTTGGACTACTTGGATCTTAAAATAACTTAATATCTTGCTGAAGTGGATATTTCTCTAAAAACACAAACCCGCGATTCTTTAGAAGACAAGATTAAGAATAATGTTGTCTGCACTTGAAATGGAGATACCTGTGTTCATGCCAAATGTTGTGATGATCATGAACGGAAGTTTTAGAAATAATGTGTATGCAGGGAACGAACAAACCGTACAGTGTTGAATATTTGTCCAATATTCTTTAGAATGAAGGTAAAGAGCTTGGTGTATGCACTACAGACACTGCCTTAAGGTTCACTCACAGTGAATTGCAACAATGTCGTTAACTGATTGTTATTACATTTTTAGTGTCTCTACTCCAAGTACAATATCATCGTAACCTTTTTAAAGGTTATCGTATGGCAACATGGCAACAAGACCTGCATCTTTGAAAAGACTAAAGCTGTTGACATTGTTGTTTCAGCTCCAACATTGAATGTCGATCCTGACTTCGGTGGATCACTTCTGAAAGATCCTAGTGATGTGACCCAAACCACAGCTGTGATAAATATCTGTCCTTGTCTGGTCACAGACCGCTCACAGGGACACATCACACTAGCAGGTCTTATAGTCTGCAAGGGAAACTGCGAAACCTGTAAGGATAGTTTTTTTTAATGTTTTCTGAAAGTTTATAGTTAGCTATATAACTGACAACTCTGTGATTTCTTCACTGAAAGTATGTATGTTGAGATACGTAATAACTGACAAGTCGGCGACTGTAAGGCCGAAAATTAGACATTTCTAATTCTCATTTTTACTTAGACTTCAAATCACAGAAATCGACCAATAAACGTCTTGCATGTCAAAGTGTTACAATAAAATAGAGAAAATACAAAAATGTTTATTTTTGTGGTCATATTGAGAGATTGCTTTCAAAAAAGTTTAGTTACTAATCCAAAACGAAGTGGAAAAAGAGATAAATGATTGTTAACTTGCCCTTTCTTATTTTTATATGGCAGCTTCTGATCCTAATTATTTCCGATCTGGTGTCATGACGTGGAAACAATTCAAGGACAAGGGCTATGAGGGAAGTTATAGGCCCACCCCTGATGACTGGCATGAGACTCAACGCGTTGGTGACCAGCATTCTTCTGTTCAAACAGTGTCGTCCCGAAAGAAAAGGTTAACCTTCCAGTCACGTTCCATCCGCGAAACTCTCAATAAGATACAGTTCACCTTAGGGGGAGACGTGAACTGTGAGCAGATGGACAAAAGTGTTTACTGTAACGGACCCTTGCCCCCTGGCTACACATTTGCGTAAGTCTCCTGACGAAAAAAGTTATCTCTTAGTCTGTAAATCTTAGTATTTTTAGTATTTACATACTGTTCTAGAATGATTTACTGATACAGTCAATACCTAAGCAGTTATGTAAGTAATTGTGCTTGCTATCTGATCCCCAATTTGTATCAGCTAACTCCTAGTGCAAATTAGGAAGATATTTCTGGTATTTCGAGTGTTCTTCTTCATGAAAAAAATGAAACGTTTTACATTCAAATTGTTTTATGTGTGAAAACGATCTTTTTCCCAGTTACATTATCAAGGATTTTCTTCTTGACATTAACTCCATACACAAATGAAAAGACGGATAAAGGATTAAACTGATCCCTTGGCTCGCTCGCCCGCTTTTTTCAGCTGTCCCTCCTTCACGAGCCAGATCGTTCCATTCTTCAATGAATGTGTAACTGCAACTGCTTGCATTTTGACGGCGATATCATGTTGCCAAATTCTACTTTATATCAACATTTGATTTTTGTGAGACAAAAGCAGTTGAAAGTGGCTGTCATCAACCGAAATGAACCACTTGAATCAAAGCTGATACTTCAAGGATTTGGGTTTCGGTTTTATCTTTCCGTTCAATCACACATTTCTCGCCATCCGACACCTGTGCTGTCTTGAGTAATTCATGCCGTTTGTGCTGCACGCTAAGTTTCTTACTGCCCGTCTGGCCTTAGGTTTTTAAAATTAACATTCTTATTTCATTTTCTTTGGAAGAATTTGTTAAACTAAGGAGCTGAGCATAGCATTACTGCGAATGCAATTAATCTGCAAATGTATTGCATTATGAGCGTGTGAATTGTTTTGACTGTTACAGAGTCAGTGCGTTTGCTTGTACCGCAGGAGGATGCAAACAGTCAGACACTGGTATTGTTATCATCACCCTAAGTGAAGGGAAGTATCTCTCGCCAGCCCCACATTGTTTTCCTTGTCCTTCAAATTAAGGCTGATAATGACATATATGTTTATAATATTCACGTGCGTAAATCAAAATCACAGGCAGAGGGAAACTTGGGAGGAAATCAATAGTTATTATACAAGCGCTTGTTATTGTCTATATCAGTGATGCACAACCTTTTTCGGCCTGCGGGCCATATTCCCTTCCGACACGCGTGTCGCGGGCCGCTTCACCGCAAAAATTACAAAAAAAAAAAAAAATAAATAAATAAATTAAAAATAGAACATACCATTTTTATTAGAAAAAAGTTGTACTTAGTGGGATATTTGAAGCTGCTTTTCCGAAACCAGCTTCTGAATGTCTGGCTGCATCGAAGAAACACCGAGCAAGTCGTTCGCGAGGCGATTACGTAAGATGGGTTTCATCACTGAAAACGTTTGTTCACACACATAAGTACTTGTAAACATCGTGATCATCCTTAACGCTTGTTTTCGGAGATTTGGAAAAGTTTCTGCAGGCAACACTGCGTAGAAAGCAATTGTCTGCATCGCTCGAAATTTGTCAAGTAGGGATGTCTGGCTTTGCAAGTCAATCAGTTCCAGTTGCAGGTCTGTCGGGGCACTTGACACACCTGCCGCAAATGGATTTTCGAAGAGACGTATTTCATCCTTCAAATCATGAAAATCCTTAAATCTTTCACTGAAATTATCCTTCAAGAGCCCCAAAAGTTCTATCATTCTTTCTTTGGGGAAAGACATTTGTTGCTGCTGATCCTGACGTAGAGATGTACACGTTGGGAAGTGGACAAGCTCCATCCTTCCCGCCTGCTGAATGAAGAGTAGTAATTTCGCTTGGAATGCTGTTATGTCGGCATACACATGCGAAATCAACTTGTCTTTCCCTTGTAGTTTGGTGTTGAGTTCATTCAGATGTGACGTGATGTCGCATAAAATCGCCAAATCCCACAGCCACGAGGGGTCGTTCAGCTGAGGCACTTGCTTTGATTTCTCCGTCATCAAAATTTCAATCTCATGTCTCAAATCAAAAAACCGTTTAAGTACCTTTCCTCGGCTTAACCATCGGACTTCACTGTGAAAGAGAACGTCTTCATATTCGCATTCTATTTCTGTCAAAAATTCCTTGAAAGTTCTGTGGTTCAACGCCTGTGATCTGATGAAGTTTACAGTGCTGACCACAATCTTCATCACATGGTCCAGACTCAACACCTTGCCACAGAGATTTTGTTGGTGAATAAGCCGGTCAGGCCGAGCTATCGAACTATCCTATGCGGGGCCGAGAGCCGTAAGAACACTTACTTTTTAATCGTGAGGCTGTTTGCCTCAGAGTTGTCCGAACCGGTGATGTGCTATTCTTGTCATAGAAAGGGCTTATAAAACAAGCAAAATTGATATCAAATCACAAAAAAGTAGTCATGATCATGATTTTTTGGAGTTGTTTGTATAAAAACAAAAAAATGAAGCAAATGGCAATCAAAAGAAGAGAAGCACTAACGATATCTTTCTTGGGACTGGTTTTCGTTTTATAAACAACGCCTCTTCCTCCTACGGAAGCTGAGGTCTTTCTCTGTCTCCCCCCAAATTCTACAGCTTTTTTACAGATCACATATTGAGAGCGTGCTGTCCTTCTCGTTTATTTCTTTCTATAATAGTTTATCGGTGAAGGACAAGAGCAGCCTACATCGTGTGGTATCCACCTGCTCCAAATTAGTTGGATCCACCCAGAGTTCTCTTCAGGATCTGTATAACAGGAGGACTCTTCTGAAAGTGTCTGCCATCCTTCGTGATGACAGGCATGCTCTGTCGGGTGAACTTGTCCAGCTCCCATCAGGTCGCCGATATAGTATGCCTGCATGCAGGACAAACCGACTGCGGCTGTCTTTTGTTGCTTCAGCCGTCAGACTTTTGAATGGATTATGAATGTGATGTGCATGCAATCATGTATGACTCTAATCGAGCTGGTATGAATGACTGCAACACGACTGCCTGTGGGTTTAATATATATAATCGAGCTGCAACTGAATTGCCCTCTAGGGATCAATAAAGTATTATCTTATCTTATCTTATCTTAAAAGCACTGTCAGAAGCATCTGCTTCTCATTTCAATGTATCTTCTGCCTTTTGGAGGATGCAGACACTTCTCCGGTATGAGATGCTGCCACAAAAAAAAAAAAAAAAAAAAAAAAGAGACATGTCATTACACCATACAGAGGCAGCCTTGGCAGTACGCGGGTCCCTGCGGGGCAGAGAGCCACAAGTGTAGACTATATACTGTACAGGGACATGTGTTTCAAAATAATAATAGATGTTCATGTATAAAGTAATAATGTATATAATAATGTTCATGCATACAGTGAAACCGTACTAGTGTGCTAGCAGTTCAGAGATAAAAGAGAGCGATCGAGCAGACGACACTGCAATGACCAAATGGTCATCAAGAGTAACATCATGTTTATTATTACCAAGTTTTATTAATTGACATTGAATTGTTATTTCCCCTTCTGGGGAGTGGGTCGCAGGTCGACCCGTGAGAAAGGTGGGGACAACGAGACGGCCTAAACGAGACGGTCGACGTTCAGTTTAATTCCGAAGTCCTCTGGGGGAGAAAATATCGGATTTCAAACTGCCAGTGTGCAGCTAGCGTGAGCAGCCAAATGTTGACAGCAAACCTGTGAACCTGATGTCACTAACGTTGACAACAGTATAGTCTGGCTTTCCGTGATATTCGGGTTGAGCAGAATAGCATGTAAATTAAATAGCTTTTAATGTAGATAACTGCAAGTTTTGTAAGACTTTTTGTAAAAATATTACACATATTTAAAAAAAAATGTTTTACCATATTTTTTACATTTATTTGTCACTAATAAAACAGAAGAAACATCGTAATTAAAACGGTACTTATCTTTTCTGAGCATAAACAAGGGAAACAACCCTGCCCTCAGTAGCTTTAGTACTTCTTAACTACACACAAACGAGAACTTTTAGGAAAGTTAGGCTGTCACCTAGGGCGCAGTCTATAGCTGTACTAAGTCTTTGGCATGGCGCTCCTTGATCGTGGGTCGTGCAGATGGTGGGACTAGAGCAGCGGTTCTCAACCTTTTACATGTGGCGACCCCCCTGACGAACACCGGTACGTCCGCGACCCCCCTTAGCCGGCTAGGTCGGTGGAAGAGCGGGGGGGGGGGGGGGGGCAGCTTTAGCTAACCTCGAACGCCGCGTCGAGGAAATCAATGCAATTCAACAACGGAAGAGCAAAGTTCGTATCTGCAAGAAGTATAACTGTTAATGAAATTTTACTAAAGCTAATAAATATTATTTTATTGGACACTCACTTTGATTAATGAGAAGGTTGAGCCTGCTTGCTGTTGCATAAAGAAGCGAACCTGTGTGCGATGTTCGTACCCACTGCTATTCGCAGCTCAGCCTCTGCGTCCACACGATTTCTGTATTGACACTTCAGTGCTGCCAATGCTGAAAATCCTTGCTCACACATATACGAAGTTGAAAATGGCAGAAGAACTTTCATTGCTTTCTCAGAAAGGAGAGGATATTCACCGTTGATGCTAATCCAGAATGTTGGCACTGGTGTTGTTTGGAAGACCATTTTCAGGGATTGGTCACTCGAAAGGTCGATGAGCTGCTCTTCTTCTTGCGTGGACAACCCGCTTGTGCTAGGATCAGCCAGAAATGGATTACGAATCCAATCGTATTTAGTCACATCAATTTCAGCGAAATAATGCTGAAACCTTTCTTGCAGTCCGTTTAGATGGGCAATAATTACATTCTTCACCTGATCAAGATTCAAGTTGTCAGCCTTGCACTTACACAAGCACGGAAACATATCAAAATATTTTCTTGGCGTATCTTTTGCGTCCACAACGAAATTTTTCGGACGAAAGCATTCATCTTGTCAGTTGTTTGTAATATGGTGGTGTAATATAGGGGAGTCAGCGATGAGAGATTGGGGAAGAGAGAGGGCAAAAGGTGAGAGGAGGAGATTGGAGGCTTAATTGTTGAGAGGGGGATTGTGTTTGAGTTTTGGAAGTGAGAAGTCACTGCATTGCCGAGACAGTGTACTTGAATAGGAAGAAGAGATTTGGAGTTTGAGCCCCCGCACCACTCGGTTACACAATGTAAACTAATTCCACTAATACCAGTATAAGAAACTTTTTTTTAAAAAATGACCACCTTCGCGACCCCCTTGTAGGCACGTCGCGACCCCCCAGGGGGTCGCGACCCACAGGTTGAGAACCGCTGGACTAGAGGTTCAGAGGAGCTCGGGCTGTCTCCATGGAACGTATGTGGTCATGTGGGTCAGGGTGGCGCGGTTGTTGTCTGCATTGGACTTACCGGTCACCTTCTGATTTGTTTCTTTGCTCTAGGCCAGTCTAGGGCAGTGATGCCCAACTTTTTTCGGCCTGCGGGCCATATCCATTTCGGACATCCGTGTCGCCGGCCACTTCACCGCAAAAATACAAAAAGGAAAAAAAAAAAATTGAGCAGATACCATTTTTTTTTATTAGAAACAAGTTGTACTTACTATTAATTATATATTAATTAGTGGGATATTTGAAGTTGTTTTCCCGAAACCAACTTCTGAATGTCCGGCCTCATCGTAGAGACACCAAGTCGGAGCACTGAATCGAAATATTTATTCGTCCATCGCAAAAAAAAAAAAAAAAAAAAAAAAAAAAAAAAAAAAAAAAAAAAGATTGGGAAACGCCCCTACGTGGGGATAAATACTTCTTCTTCCTTTTTTTTCGTTTTTTTAAGGTTTTCTTTTATTACTAACATGCCGATTTCCTGCACTGTGGGCAGAAGTTTCGCGGGCCGGATGGCACCGCGTCGCGGGCCGGATATGGCCCGCGGGCCGTAGGTTGTGCATCCCTGGTCTATATCATATATCATTCCTTCACTGTTTATGCAGTGGAAAAGGTCGATGATCAAAGACTTACATCATGCAGATGAAACAAACTTTGTCGGCATTTTACTTATTTTTCAGGTGTTGGTTGTAACTTGAATGACTGTAAAAATATGAATATTGTAAACACATTTTCGATTTTATTTTGAATGTAGAACCTGTAACAAACCTTGGGGCTATAGTAGGAGGAGTCCTCGGTGCCTTAGCTGCTCTCATCATCGTTGTTCTGATTATCGTCTTCGTGAGGCGACGACGCAGACGGTACGTAGAAAGTCTCCAAGGAAACAGGACGTCAGGACACGTGTCGTCAAGGGTGGACTTGGAAAACATAGAGAAATCAAGAAGTTGCTCAAAGTCAAAGAAAAATATCAAATTTAAAGTTTCTTTAGGCTCTTTAACCCTCTCAAGGGTATTGAGAAACTCCTCGTTTTATAAAATGTAAAATGAGAAGATACTTTTAAACATTCTTTAGTTTCAGTGTATTTGTAAACAAATCACCCGATACGTATTCATTCTTTTCTAGTTTATCCAAATTTCATTTAGGCTGAACTCTTTCAGTGTTGTCTTCACAGTATTGATATAACTAGATTTAACTATATAGCTATAAAACACTTGACTGTTCTCTACCTTAATAAATTTAAGTCTAAAACTAAAAATTCTACTTTTGATAAGATCAACAAGGAAGCAGCCTCTCTCTCCAAACACTGTAGAAGACGGGGTTGACTTTATATTTTGAGAATTATTTCGTAGAAATAGTAGTATAACACTAGTTTCATTTATTTCTGATGACAATATTTTACAATAATAAGTATGTATTTGAAGAACAATTCTGTCAAAACATAGAAAGTTGTATACTAGTGGTAGTTGTGACTGCTTACATATTTTTTTAATTAAAGCAAATGTGGATCTTGAAGCTCTGTCATATAAAGATTTATTTATTCATTCATCCTAGACCTACGGAGAGGATCCAGAAGTATGTTCCAAGTATAAAAAGACTAAGGTAAGAACAAAGTTTTCTTTTCTCTGATTTGAATGTTTTCTGTTGCACTGACAGCATACTAGAGAGATGTACATAATTTGGAAGTTATTCCCCTTAGTAGTGAAAAACTGAAGTGCTAGGAAATTTGTGAGACACCTGAGATCCCTCCTTAAAGGAAATAATTTTTGGCATAAAATTCTGTTTAGCACTAAGTATTAACGAAGGGTACTAGGGGAGGAGTTCTTTGAAATCGTAGTAGTACCCGTCACACAGTCAAAGAATGGCTTGTCTGTCTGTAATAGGCACTCCACTAAGTTGAGAGACTTCAAATCGCGATTGGATTTACTACATCGTGATTCCAACCTTCACTTCCAGGAGGAATTTGAGGTAGGTCGGTGTGTGAGTAAAAACTATTTCGGAGTTAATGTTTAAAAAGGTTTTAGTTTAGCTAAAGGTCTTTGATACCAGCCGGCATGGGTAAAAATGTCATAAATCCAAAAGATTTAAAAAAATCATTGCAATTATAAACACTGCTATGAACGACTATGAGTGATTTCTCGACTATACTTCTTCAAACAGGCAAGCCCATTGACTCTGGCTTCCCTATGAATTTATAATTTATGATCCCTTGACTTAAAGTTGACCATACACGTTTGCATCATTTTAGGACAAATTTATCCAGCAAATACAAACTGATAATAACGGACATTTCAGTCTAGACTTTAAGTCTTAATCACATGTTCTAGCCATGTTAGATACATACTAAGTCCTGTAAATAATTTGGGTACAGAGAATACCTGCTGCAGGGAAGGGGTTGTTAGCTTGAGCTCTCATTCCTAAATAAGTTACTACATACGTGGAAATGTTTTCCTTCGTTAGTTAGTCTAAACCTTTGTGAAATGTGATAATAGGAACTGTGCAGCAGTCAGGAGAGACAAGCTTCACAATTCAAGATGCGTGCAGGAAACGAGCCAGTCAACCGTTTCAAGAACAGGAGTCAGGAGGCCCTTCCATGTAAGAAAGGTTAAATAACGTCCCTTGAAAAATACTATATCATCATAAAATTAATGCTTATACTTTTCCGTTTTCATCTCCGACTACGAATACGTTAAAAATTTTGATTTGCACGTGAACTGTGAACTGTGGGGATTTTTCTAACCTTTCAGATGACCATTCACGAGTGGTATTAATCAACAGCCAAAACAGCGACTACATCAACGCCAGCTACATCGCAGTGCGTGTTGAACTTTTTTGTCAACCAGGTGTCAAAGTGTAATGTTACTGTGTCAGAGGTCTACAGAATTACAATTATTAATCTTGTTAATTGTTAATCTGGATTAATGTGATGTAAACATGTTTTCGAGACTTCGTAGGCTGTTATGATACTTATATTTTCTTCATAACGGGATTCAGTTCTAAGCATATTTTTCAGCTTCGCAACACTAGTATCACAAACTATTTACTTGTTTGTGTATCGTTGACAGGGAGCTGATTCTCCATGTGAATACATAGCTACACAGGGACCGCTGTACTCTACTCTGTCTGACTTCTGGCGAATGGTGTACGAGCACAGGACAGGGGTCATCGTCATGTTATGTGACAGTGTAGAAAATGGAAAGGTCAGAGGGGTCTACAACTCTATTGGATATAGATATATAGCACTTCTTCCCAGCCAAGGGTATCTTTGTATATATTTGATACAATCTACATTTTTTTCTTTACTTATTAAGTGCCTGATTTGAGAAGTAATCTTTGATGTTTACTAAAGTAAAAAAAAGGATATGAATAAAAACAATTTAGGGAACTGCTAATGCATTGAAAGAGAGAAGAATGTAGAGTTCATGTCTTTTGTCTGGGTTTCTGTTCTTACAACGGCAGAAAATGGTTGACCCGTACTGGCCTGACGAAATCAACGTACCAGTGCGACACGGCGAGCTGACTGTCACAATGACCGGTGTCTCTGTCCTTGATGCATATGCAATGCGCCAGATAAAAGTAACAATGGTAGGTGTTGTTCACATATCTTTTAGTAAATAGGTATAAGCTATATAAAAATATTGCCAGCGCTCTTGAAAGTAATTTTATGCAACTAACTTGTGATATTTTTGTAATTAGGTGCGCCAAATCAAAGGAGAGTAAAGGAGTTAGAAATATGGGAGTGGATCATGTGATTGGGGCAAGCATTCCTTTTTCAAATAAGAAGTCTTATTTCATCTTCCATTTCTTATGCCTTTTAAATATTTATGGTATTTTAGTTGTTTCTTAATCCAAGGTATGATATTTGATTGGCTTTTTAAAATGTCTTCAAATGTTGTACAGTTGTTGTTGACTGTTTGACTCGATGCAGAAAGATCGACAGGACCTCAGAGTTACCCAGCTGTGCATTCGTGGGTGGAGTGAGCGAGGATGCAGCCTTCCTGCTGAAAAGCTGATTGACGTCATCCGTGTGGCTGGCTCGAGAGGCAACGAAATCGAGCGGACCTGTCACAGCATCCACTGCATATTAGTAATGCGGACTTTGTATATTATTAATCTAACATTCGTGCCATTATAGTTAATTGTTGTAATAAACGAAGGGCTTTCAATCGTAAACTATGAACAGCTGACTGGTGTAAAGGCTGAATATTTGATTCTCAACACATTTAGCATCCGCTTGGTAGAAAGAAGTTTCAGTTTTATTGCGACAAAAGAAACTTCTTGATTGTAAGCTGCATTACTTCTTAGAAAATGTCTTCTTTCTTTCCACATTCTTCAGTTTTCTGTTTTTCAGTCTCGGCCTTGGCAGGACTGGCACTGGTTCATTGCCCTCCGATTCTTTTGAACTCTGTTTGTGGACAACCAGGCGCGCATAAAACCAGGAGGTGAACGCTACGGATGTTGTTCAGGAGAATGATCGGATTCGTCGCGAAGCATAATTCAACGCTTGGTATAAACATTTTTGATATATAATAATAATAATCAATACAGAAAACTTAGAGTCAGAAGCATTTTTCATCCCTTAAATCCTCAGCTCATTTTTTCCTGAAATCAAGCAATATCCAAATCGAATGTGCAATCACTAATTTACATGTTATTTATTTAAAATTGACGGTGGGCTAAAACACACGCCTAAATGATAGATTATCATGCAATTCGTTCTCCTGAAATCTGATGACTTCAAGATTAGAGAAGCTAGTAACCCACTATTCTTCTATGTGTGAAGACCCTAGTATATGTTCATATTATTCCTTCGAGTGATCATCGAAAGAAGACCAAATGGCATCAAGAGGAGCCACAATACAAGATGCATTGTGTTGATCAGAACAAAGGACACACAATCATGACGAAATATAATGACTAACCAGCATGAACCACATGAGCTTATTGTTTGTATACAATTCTGGACTTTTTGCTCTTGTATTGTTTGTATCTTCAGCAGATCGATTCATAGCATATAGGATCTCTGTTAGTATTAGTATTCTTACAATATTTATGATTAGATAAGAAAAAAAAGAAACAAAAACAAAAACTGTACATGTTTTAAATTCTTAATTCAGAAATTATTACTTACTGTATAAATAATTTCTGTTAACTTGGTATTTAGCTATCTGGTGGGTGTTAGAGTAAAAAACGTTTCCCACTAGTAGTGTAAATGTTGATCATCCAGCCTCCGACCAGTCAGTCCTTCATTAGACTAACTAATAGCTAGAAATTTGATTTGTTATTATAGTGTCGAGTTTCAATATTCGATCTGTTGTTGCTTCTTAACTAAGTATTACTCACAAATGGTGTTCTGATTGATCCATAATTTTCAAGCAGCTAAAGCTTTACTTATTCTGTCATATAATAAACCAACTTATTATCTTTACGTTTGTTCTACCTTTCACATTCGAGACAGCACTCTAACAGTGCTCTATACTGAGCACATCAGATAAGTGACGACCTACTTGTTCCTGTAAACTAATAACTAATACAAATGAGAGAAGACTCTACAGACACCACTTAAAAAAAGACATTAAATCAACTTCCACATATACGACAGCAGGCAGTCTTCTGACTCACCAGTCGTGAAACAATAAAGATTCAATCTTCTTAAAAGCTGGATTGTATATTCAGTCATTCAACCAGTGAATTATCGCATGTAATCAAACGAGGAACTAACATATGTGATACCATAACTAAAAAAAAAAACATAATGATATCATATACAGTTCTACTAAATCATGAAAGTGCCTTTATAAAACCACACACATTCAACTCATTGTTTTCCAAGATCAAAAGATGACATTAATATCCTTTAGGAGTTTATAAAGCAAATATCTTAATATGTAATAAACAAATACCTGTACTATGCTGTTCCTAAATAATTCGTCTGAAAATAAAAATTCTGTTTTTACTATCTATTGTAAATCCTGAACGATTTATACTTTAAGCAAAGTAAGCAAATAAACGGAGCAACTCAACTGTTGTGTACTGTTACCCCCTTTTCAACTATCTTCAACATTATATACATTTCCAGGAACTTGCTACATAAAGTGTCTCTTTTGCTAGAAACACACACATAAACGGACTCTATTAATTGATCGTTATTATCATTCCTCATTAACTGCACAGACATATATATAATTACTAGTTAGGACTGTGGTATAGAAGGACATAGGTCCCCAATATCAGTAATAAGAATACTATAAAACAAGAGCTGTCAAATATACAATAGGAGATCAAAGTCAAGGAGAATGAAATCACCGTCTTGAGAGAATCACACTGAGGACGCAACACCACACAGACACTGACTACATGAAAGGACAATAAAACATAAACACTGCGATCTAATTGTCTCGCTGCGCAGAGCGAGACCATCCAGACTTAATGTCGCCACTCTCCCAAGTTCGCAAAACCTCCCTCTTAACGACATTATTGTTATATCCCGTCACCGATCCTGCGCTTATTCCGCCCATTTTGCCTAACGATCGAAAATCTCGTAAGATCCAAATGTATTTCGGTCCCCATTGAGTCGATTGTCATTGAGTGCCGACGACTTTCATTCAAAGCGCTTTTAACGTTATACATCTTCTTTGAGCATTAGCATTAATAAGTTTTATACTCTAGCAATGAATTTACATTTAGACTAGATGGCGAAAATTTTTATGAAATTAGATTTTTCTTCTTTCTCGCTGTGATAAGTAAGAGTGATGAAATATCAAACACTAATCATTCTGCGAACAAAGGGCAACATCATCCTTTACCCCTAATAAGCACACATCACCAAAATATCGAACAGGTAGTAATTAGCGTAACAAGTAAGCAAAAACATTGGAATAGTGCATGTGACTGCATGACAATTTAAAAATAATGTAAACCAAAGAAAGGGTGTAGCCTGAACATTAGATCGGAAGTTAGATAACATAGTCAACAGCAATTCACACCAAAATAGTAAAGCAAAAAGTTCATTCATAAAAACTGTTCCACTCATGAAATATTCAATAAATTGTTACAGTTATGATGGCATCCATATTAGCAAAACACGAATATCACTTAAAATATTTGATAAATGCACATCTTTGTAAATAAATATCAAGGCTATCTGAAAACATGTAACTGAGACACTCCACCATGCTTGACATTCGTTTCCAAAACTGATAATAGTATCTTCCTATATGTTATTGCTACTGAATATCTGCATAGTATGATCTATCTACACATTACTATCAGCACAAAACCATTCGTTGTCTATGAAGATCATTTTATGGCCACCTCTGTAAAGCGACATGACTCTCGCTTAGTGGATACAATCATTTCCAAGAAAACCAGGTAATTGAGGGAAAATTAATTGTAAAATTTCTGAAGCATCCTCTTACGTATAAAATCGTCAAAAATTAGTTTCGCGTATAGCATGACAAAGCTACTTCACTTCGATTTTAGAAGTTCCATATTTTACATATCTACTACTTACACTAAGAAACCCCTTAGCTTTGAGAAAAGCTTCCTTAGCCAACGATACTGTGTCCATTCCCTGTTGGTCGGAATACGTATGCTTTGTTGAGCTCTGTTGTATGACATGTAACCTTCTGTTGATCGAGAATTCAAGTCTTAGAAGTATCATTATCATCTCATTCCCTTTCTAATTACTCTTCTCATTACAGAGCTATTATTGATATTTAGCAGCATTCATGAGCCAGTTGGAGAAACCAAACCAGTGTACTCTGAATTGTTATTTATTACATATTCTCCAGCTATAAAAGGTTACATTCATGCCGATAGTACTATTAATTATTGGCAGCATGTGCGGCACTGATATAGTAGAACTAAGGATGAGACAGTTATCTCACTCT